>NW_027174755.1:0-81014 GCF_000390325.3 Nicotiana tomentosiformis | reverse complement strand
AAAATTTTCCGGGCCATCAAATATGACCTAAGGAACCATAGTATACGCCCCGCCATGATCGTTCCTTATTTTTTGCGTTTTTCGGCCAAACAACTAGAATTCCGCGCGATTCCCATATTTTCGTGTGCTATAGCCCACGCCTTCCGAATGGGACGTGCCCCCCGCACTCGGATCACCTAAAAAGTTTTTGGGCCATCAAATAAGACCTAAGGAACCATAGTCACCTTCCCGCCATGATCGTTTCTCATTTTTTGCATTTTTCAGCCAAACAACTAGAATTCCGCCCGATTCCCATATTTTCGTATGCTTTAGCCCACGCCTTCCAAGGGGTCCCGGGAACCCCGAACCCCGATCGCCTAAAAATTTTCCGGGCCATCTAATATGACATAAGGAACCATAGTATCCTTCCCGCCATGATCGTTCCTTATTCTTTGCATTTTTCGGCCAAACAACTAGAATTCAGCGCGATTCCCATATTTTCGTGTGCTATAGCCCACGCCTTCCGAGTGGTCCGTGCCCCCCGCACTCGGATCACCTAAAAACTTTTTGGGCCATCAAATAAGACCTAAGGAACCATAGTCACCTTCCCGGCATGATCATTTCTCATTTTTTGTATTTTTCGGCCAAACAACTAGAATTCCGCCCGATTCCCATATTTTCGTGTGCTTTAGCCCACGCCTTTCAAGGGGTCCCGGGAACCCCGAACCCCGATCGCCTAAAAATTTTCCGGGCCATCAAATACGATTTGAGGAACCATAGTATTCGCCCCGCCATGATTGTTCCTTATTTTTTGCGTTTTTCGGCCAAATAACTAGAATTCCGCGCGATTCCCATATTTTCATGTGCTATAGCCCACGCCTTCCGAGTGGGCCGTGCCCCCCGCACTCGGATCACCTAAAAAGTTTTTGGGCCATCAAATAAGACCTAAGGAACAATAGTCACCTTCCTGCCATGATCGTTTCTCATTTTTTGAATTTTTCGGCTAAACAACTAGAATTCCGCCAGATTCCCATATTTTCGTGTGCTATACCGACGCCTTACAAGTGGTCCCGGGTCTCCGGACCCCTATCGCCTAAAAGTTTTCCGGACTATCAAATAAGACCTAAGGAACCATAGTCACCGCCCAGCCATGATCGTTCCTTATTGTTTGCGTTTTTCGGCCAAACAACTAGAATTCCGCGCGATTCCCATATTTTTGTGTGCTATCGCCCACGCCTTCCGAGTGAGTCGGGCCCCCCGGAGCCGGATCGCCTAAAAATTTTCCGGACTATCAAATATGACCTAAGGAACCATAGTCACCGCCCCACCATGATCGTTCCTAGTCTTTTGTATTTCTCAGCCAAAAAACTAGAATTCTGCGCGATTCCCATATTTTTGTGTGCTATCGCCCACGCCTTCCGAGTGGGTCAGGCCCCCGGAGCCGGATCGCCTAAAAATTTTCCGGACTTCAAATACGACCTAAGGAACCATAGTCACCTCCCCGCCATGATCGTTCCTAGTCTTTTGCATTTTTCAGCCAAAAAACTAGAATTCCGCGCGATTTCCATATTTTCGTGTGCCTTAGCCCACGCCTTCCAAGGGGTCCCGGGAACCCCGAACCCCGATTGCCTAAAACTTTTCCGGGCCATCAAATACGACCTAAGGAACCATAGTATCCGTCCCGCCATGATCGTTCCTTATTTTTTGCATTTTTCTGCCAAACAACTAGAATTCCGCGCGTCTCCATATTTTTGTGTGTTATAGCCCACACCTTCCGAGTGGTCCCGGGACCTCAGGACCCCTATCGCCTAAAATTTTTCCGGACTATCAAATATGACCTAAGGAATCATAGTCACCGCCCAGCCATGATCATTCCTCATTTGTTGTGTTTTTCGGTCAAAAAACTAGAATTCTGCCCGATTACAATATTTTTATGTGCTATTGCCCACCCTTCCCAGTGGTTCCAGGACCCCCGGACCCCGATCGCCTAAAAATTTTCCGGGCCATCAAATACGACCTAAGGAACCATAGTAACCTCCCCACCATCATCGTTTCTCATTTTTTGCATTTTTCGGCCAAAAATCTAGAATTACGCCCGATTCCCATATTTTCGTGTGCTATACCCATGCCTTCCAAGTGGTCCGGGGAGCCGCGGACCCCGATCGCTTAAAATTTTTCCGGACTATCAAACACGACCTAAGGTACCATAGTCACCGCCCCACCATGATCGTTCCAAATGCTTTGCATTTGTTGGCCAAAAAACTAGAACTCCGCGCGATTTGCATATTTTCGTGTGCTATAGCTTACGCCTTCCGAGTGGTCCCGGGAGCCTTGGACCCCGATCGCCTAAAATTTTCCGGGCCATCAAATAAGACCTAAGGAACCATAGTCACCGCCCCGCCATGATCGTTCCTCATTTATTGCGTTTTTCGGCCAAAAAACTAGAATTTCGCTCGATTACCATTTTTTTGTGTGCTATTGCCCACGCCTTCCGAGTGGGCCGGGCCGCCGGACTCGGATCGCCTAAAAAAATTTCGGGCCATCAATTAGGACCTAAGGAACCATAGTCACCACCTCGCCATGATCGTTCCTCATTTTTTGCATTTTTTGGCCAAACAACTAGAATTCCTCCCGTTTCCCATATTTTTGTGTGCTATCGCCCACGCCTTCCGAGTATGTCGGGCCCCCCGGAGGCGGATCGCCTAAAAATTTTCCGGACAATCAAAAACGACCTAAGGAACCATAGTCACCGCCCCGCCATGATCGTTCCTAGTCTTTTGCGTTTTTCAATCAAAAAACCATAGTTACCGCCCCGCCATGATCGTTCCTCATTTATTGCGTTTTTCGGCCAAAAAACTAGAATTTCGCTCGATTATCATATTTTTGTGTGCTATTGCCCACGCCTTCCGAGTGGGCTAGGCCGCCGGACTCGGATGGCCTAAAAAATTTTCGGGCCATCAATTAGGACCTAAGGAACCATAGTCACCGCCTCGCCATGATCGTTCCTCATTTTTTTCATTTTTTGGCCAAAAAACTAGAATTTCGTCCAATTCCCATATTTTTGTGTGCTATCGCCCACGCCTTCCGAGCGGGCCGGGCCGACCGGAGCCGGATAGCCTAAAAATTTTTCGTACTATCAAATACGACCTAAGGAACCATAGTCACCGCCCCGCCATGATCGTTCCTTGTCTTTTGCGTTTTTCAATCAAAAAACCATAGTCACCGCCCCTCCATGATCGTTCCTCATTTATTGCGTTTTTCGGCCAAAAAACTAGAATTCCGCTCGATTATCATATTTTTGTGTGCTATTGCCCACGCCTTCCGAGTGGGCCAGGCCGCCGGACTCGGATCGCCTAAAATATTTTCGGGCCATCAATTAGGACCTAAGGAACCATAGTCACCGCCTCGCCATGATCGTTCCTCAGTTTTTGCATTTTTTGGCCAAAAAACTAGAATTCCGCCCGATTCCCATATTTTTGTGTGCTATCTCCCACGCATTCCGAGTGGGCCGGGCCGCCCGGAGCCGGATCGCCTAAAAATTTTCCGGACTATCAAATATGACCTAAGGAACCATAGTCACCGCCCCACCATGATCATTCCTAGTCTTTTGCATTTTTCAGCCAAAAAACTAGAATTCCGCGCGATTTCCATAGTTTCGTATGCTTTAGCCCACGCCTTCAAAGGGGTCCCGGGAACCCCGAACCCCGATAGCCTAAAAATTTTCCGGGCCATCAAATATGACCTAAAGAACCATAGTCACCACCCCGCCATGATCGTTCCTCATGTTTTGCGTTTTTCGGCCAAACAACTAGAATTCCGCGCGATTCCCATATTTTCGTGTGCTATAGCCCACGCATTCCGAGTGGGCCGTGCCCCCCGCACTCGGATCACCTAAAACGTTTTTGTGCCATCACATAAGACCTAAGGAACCATAGTCACCTTCACGCCATGATCGTTTCTCATTTTTTGCATTTTTCAGCCAAAAACTAGAATTCCGCGCGATTTCCATATTTTTGTGTGCTTTAGCCCACGCCTTCCAATGGGTCCCGGGAACCCCGAACCCCGATTGCCTAAAACTTTTCTGGGCCATAAAATACGACCTAAGGAACCATAGTATCCGCCCCGCCATGATCGTTCCTTATTTTTTGCGTTTTTCGGCCAAACAACTAGAATTCCGCCTGATTCCCATATTTTCGTGTGCTTTAGCCCACGCCTTCCAAGGGGTCCCGGGAAGCCCGAACCCCGATCGCCTAAAAATTTTCCGGGCCATCAAATACGACCTAAGGAACCATAGTATTCGCCCCGCCATGATTGTTCCTTATGTTTTGCGTTTTTCGGCCAAACAACTAGAATTCCGCGCGATTCTCATATTTTCGTGTGCTATAGCCCACGCTTTCCGAGTGGGCTGTGCCCCCCGCACTCGGATCACCTAAAAAGTTTTTGGGCCATTAAATAAGACATAAGGAACAATAGTCACCTTCCCGCCATGTTCGTTTCTCATTTTTTGCATTTTTCGGCTAAACAACTAGAATTCCGCCCGATTCCCATATTTTCGTTTGCTATACTGACGCCTTACAATTGGTCCCGGGTCTCCAGACCCCTATCGCCTAAAATTTTTCCGGACTATCAAATAAGACCTAAGGAACCATAGTCACCGCCCAGCCATGATCGTTCCTTATTTTTTGCATTTTTCAGCCAAACAACTAGAATTCTGTGCGATTCCCATATTTTTGTGTGCTATCGCCCACGCCTTCCGAGTGGGTCGGGCCCCCCGGAGCCGGATCGCCTAAAAATTTTCAGGACTATCAAATACGACCTAAGGAACCAAAGTCACTGCCCCGCCATGATCGTTCCTAGTCTTTTGCATTTTTCAGCCAAAAAACTAGAATTCCGCGCGATTTCCATATTTTCGTGTGCTAAAAGCCCATGCCTTCCAAGGGGTCCCGGGAACCCTGAACCCCGATCGCCTAAAAATTTTCCGGGCCATCAAATATGACCTAAGGAACCATAGTATACGCCCCGCCATGATCGTTCCTTATTTTTTGTGTTTTTCGGCCAAACAACTAGAATTCCGCGCGATTCCCATATTTTCGTGTGCTATAGCCCACGCCTTCCGAGTGGGACGTGCCCCCCGCACTCGAATCACCTAAAAAGTTTTTGGGCCATCAAATAAGACCTAAGGAACCATAGTCACCTTCTCGCCATGATCGTTTCTCATTTGTTGCATTTTTCGGCCAAACAACTAGAATTCCGCCCGATTCCCATATTTTCGTGTCCTTTAGCCCACGCCTTCCAAGGGGTCCCGGGAACCCCGAACCCCGATCGCCTAAAAATTTTCCGGGCCATCAAATATGACATAAGGAACCATAGTATCCTTCACGCCATGATCGTTCCTTATTTTTTGCGTTTTTCGGCCAAACAACTAGAATTCCGCGCGATTCCAATATTTTCGTGTGCTATAGCCCACGCTTTCCGAGTGGGCCGGGCCCCCCGCACTCGGATCACCTAAAAAGTTTTTGGGCCATCAAATAAGACCTAAGGAACAATAGTCACCTTCCCGCCATGATCGTTTCTCATTTTTTGCATTTTTCGGCTAAACAACTAGAATTCCGCCCGATTCCCATATTTTCGTGTGCTATACCGACGCCTTACAAGTGGTCCCGGGTCTCCGGACCCCTATCGCCTAAAATTTTTCGGGACTATCAAATAAGACCTAAGGAACCATAGTCACTGCCCAGCCATGATCGTTCCATATTTTTTGCATTTTTCAGCCAAAAAACTAGAATTCTGTGCGATTCCCATATTTTTGTATGCTATCGCCCACGCCTTCCGAGTGGGTCGGGCCCCCCGGAGCCGGATCGCCTAAAAATTTTCAGGACTATCAAATACGACCTAAGGAACCATAGTCACCGCCCCGCCATGATCGTTCCTAGTCTTTTGCATTTTTCAGCCAAAAAACTAGAATTCCGCACGATTTCCATATTTTCGTGTGTTAAATGCCCACGCCTTCCAAGGGGTCCCGGGAACTCTGAACCCTGATCGCCTAAAAATTTTCCGGGCCATCAAATATGACCTAAGGAACCATAGTATACGCCCCGCCATGATCGTTCCTTATTTTTTGCGTTTTTCGGCCAAACAACTAGAATTCCGCGCGATTCCCATATTTTCGTGTGCTATAGCCCACGCCTTCCGAATGGGACGTGCCCCCCGCACTCGGATCACCTAAAAAGTTTTTGGGCCATCAAATAAGACCTAAGGAACCATAGTCACCTTCCCGCCATGATCGTTTCTCATTTTTTGCATTTTTCAGCCAAACAACTAGAATTCCGCCCGATTCCCATATTTTCGTGTGCTTTAGCCCACGTCTTCCAAGGGGTCCCGGGAACCCCGAACCCCGATCGCCTAAAAATTTTCCGGGCCATCAAATATGACATAAGGAACCATAGTATCCTTCCCGCCATGATCGTTCCTTATTTTTTGCATTTTCCGGCCAAAAAACTAGAATTCCGCGCGATTCCCATATTTTCGTGTGCTATAGCCCACGCTTTCCGAGTGGGCCGTGCCCCCCGCACTCGGATCACCTAAAAAGGTTTTGGGCCATCAAATAAGACCTAAGGAACAATATTCACCTTCCCGCCATGATCGTTTCTCATTTTTTGCATTTTTCGGCTAAACAACTAGAATTCCGCCCGATTCCCATATTTTCGTGTGCTATACTAACGCCTTACAAGTGGTCCCGGGTCTCCGGACCCCTATCGCCTAAAATTTTTCCGGACTATCAAATAAGACCTAAGGAACCATAGTCACCGCCCAGCCATGATCGTTCCATATTTTTTGCATTTTTCGGCCAAACAACTAGAATTCCGCGCAATTCCCATATTTTTGTGTGCTATCGCCCACGCCTTCCGAGTGGGTCGGGCCCCCGGATCCGGATCGCCTAAAAACTTTCAGGACTATCAAATACGACCTAAGGATCCATAGTCATCGCCCCGCCATGATCGTTCCTAGTCTTTTGCATTTTTCAGCCAAAAAACTAGAATTCCGCGCGATTTCCATATTTTCGTGTGCTTTAGCCCACGCCTTCCAAGGGGTCCCGGGAACCCCGAACCCCGATCACCTTAAAACTTTCCGGGCCATCAAATACGACCTAAGGAACCATAGTATACGCCCCGCCATGATCGTTCCTAGTCTTTTGCGTTTTTCAATCAAAAAACCATAGTCACCGCCCCGCCATGATCGTTCCTCATTTATTGCGTTTTTCAGCCAAAAAACTAGATTTCCGCTCGATTATCATATTTTTGTGTGCTATCGCCCACGCCTTTCGAGTGGGCCGGGCCGACCCGAGCCGGATCGCCTAAATATTTTCCGGACTATCAAATACGACCTAAGGAACCATAGTCACCGCCCCGCCATGATCGTTCCTAGTCTTTTGCGTTTTTCAATCAAAAAACCATAGTCACCGCCCCTCCATGATCGTTCCTCATTTATTGCGTTTTTCGGCCAAAAAACTAGAATTCCGCTCGATTATCATATTTTTGTGTGCTATTGCCCACGCCTTCCGAGTGGGCTAGGCCGCCGGACTCGGATCGCCTAAAATATTTTTGGGCTATCAATTAGGACCTAAGGAACCATAGTCACCGCCTCGCCATGATCGTTCCTCATTTTTTGTATTTTTTGGCCAAAAAACTAGAATTCCGCCCGATTCCCATATTTTTGTGTGCTATCTCCCACGCCTTCCGAGTGGGCCGGGCCGCCCGGAGCCGGATCGCCTAAAAATTTTTTGGACTATCAAATATGACCTAAGGAACCATAGTCACCGCCCCACCATGATCGTTCCTAGTCTTTTGCATTTTTCAGCCAAAAAACTAGAATTCCGCGCGATTTCCATAGTTTCGTATGCTTTAGCCCACGCCTTCAAAGGGGTCCCGGGAACCCCGAACCCCGATAGCCTAAAAATTTTCCGGGCCATCAAATACGACCTAAAGAACCATAGTCACCACCCCGCCATGATCGTTCCTCATGTTTTGCGTTTTTCGGCCAAACAACTAGAATTCCGCGCGATTCCCATATTTTCGTGTGCTATAGCCCACGCATTCCGAGTGGGCCGTGCCCCCCGCACTCGGATCACCTAAAACGTTTTTGTGCCATCACATAAGACCTAAGGAACCATAGTCACCTTCACGCCATGATCGTTTCTCATTTTTTGCATTTTTCAGCCAAAAACTAGAATTCCGCGCGATTTCCATATTTTTGTGTGCTTTAGCCCACGCCTTCCAAGGGGTCCCGGGAACCCCGAACCCCGATTGCCTAAAACTTTTCCGGGCCATAAAATACGACCTAAGGAACCATAGTATCCGCCCCGCCATGATCGTTCCTTATTTTTTGCGTTTTTCGGCCAAACAACTAGAATTCCGCCCGATTCCCATATTTTCGTGTGCTATACAGACGCCTTACAAGTGGTCCCGGGTCTCCGGACCCCTATCGCCTAAAATTTTTCCGGACTATCAAATAAGACCTAAGGAACCATAGTCACTGCCCAGCCATGATCGTTCCATATTTTTTGCATTTTTCAGCCAAAAAACTAGAATTCTGTGCGATTCCCATATTTTTGTATGCTATCGCCCACGCCTTCCGAGTGGGTCGGGCCCCCCGGAGCCGGATCGCCTAAAAATTTTCAGGACTATCAAATACGACCTAAGGAACCAAAGTCACTGCCCCGCCATGATCGTTCCTAGTCTTTTGCATTTTTCAGCCAAAAAACTAGAATTCCGCGCGATTTCCATATTTTCGTGTGCTAAAAGCCCACGCCTTCCAAGGGGTCCCGGGAACCCTGAACCCCGATCGCCTAAAAATTTTCCGGGCCATCAAATATGACCTAAGGAACCATAGTATACGCCCCGCCATGATCGTTCCTTATTTTTTGCATTTTTCGGCCAAACAACTAGAATTCCGCGCGATTCCCATATTTTCGTGTGCTATAGCCCACGCCTTCCGAATGGGACGTGCCCCCCGCACTCGGATCACCTAAAAAGTTTTTGGGCCATCAAATAAGACCTAAGGAACCATAGTCACCTTCCCGCCATGATCGTTTCTCATTTTTTGCATTTTTCGGCCAAACAACTAGAATTCCGCCCGATTCCCATATTTTCGTGTGCTTTAGCCCACGTCTTCCAAGGGGTCCCGGGAACCCCGAACCCCGATCGCCTAAAACTTTTCCGGGCCATCAAATATGACATAAGGAACCATAGTATCCTTCCCGCCATGATCGTTCCTTATTTTTTGCATTTTCCGGCCAAAAAACTAGAATTCCGCGCGATTCCCATATTTTCGTGTGCTATAGCCCACGCTTTCCGAGTGGGCCGTGCCCCCCGCACTCGGATCACCTAAAAAGGTTTTGGGCCATCAAATAAGACCTAAGGAACAATAGTCACCTTCCCGCCATGATCGTTTCTCATTTTTTGCATTTTTCGGCTAAACAACTAGAATTCCGCCCGATTCCCATATTTTCGTGTGCTATACTAACGCCTTACAAGTGGTCCCGGGTCTCCGGACCCCTATCGCCTAAAATTTTTCCGGACTATCAAATAAGACCTAAGGAACCATAGTCACCGCCCAGCCATGATCGTTCCATATTTTTTGCATTTTTCGGCCAAACAACTAGAATTCCGCGCAATTCCCATATTTTTGTGTGCTATCGCCCACGCCTTCCGAGTGGGTCGGGCCCCCGGATCCGGATCGCCTAAAAACTTTCAGGACTATCAAATACGACCTAAGGATCCATAGTCATCGCCCCGCCATGATCGTTCCTAGTCTTTTGCATTTTTCAGCCAAAAAACTAGAATTCCGCGCGATTTCCATATTTTCGTGTGCTTTAGCCCACGCCTTCCAAGGGGTCCCGGGAACCCCGAACCCCGATCGCCTTAAAACTTTCCGGGCCATATACGACCTAAGGAACCATAGTATACGCCCCGCCATGATCGTTCCTAGTCTTTTGCATTTTTCAATCAAAAAACCATAGTCACCGCCCCGCCATGATCGTTCCTCATTTATTGCGTTTTTCGGCCAAAAAACTAGATTTCCGCTCGATTATCATATTTTTGTGTGCTATCGCCCACGCCTTTCGAGTGGGCCGGGCCGACCCGAGCCGGATCGCCTAAATATTTTTCGGACTATCAAATACGATCTAAGGAACCATAGTCACCGCCCCGCCATGATCGTTCCTAGTCTTTTGCGTTTTTCAATCAAAAAACCATAGTCACCGCCCCTCCATGATCGTTCCTCATTTATTGCGTTTTTCGGCCAAAAAACTAGAATTCCGCTCGATTATCATATTTTTGTGTGCTATTGCCCACGCCTTCCGAGTGGGCCAGGCCGCCGGACTCGGATCGCCTAAAATATTTTCGGGCCATCAATTAGGACCTAAGGAACCATAGTCACCGCCTCGCCATGATCGTTCCTCATTTTTTGCATTTTTTGGCCAAAAAACTAGAATTCCGCCCGATTCCCATATTTTTGTGTGCTATCTCCCACGCCTTCCGAGTGGGCCGGGCCGCCCGGAGCCGGATCGCCTAAAAATTTTTTGGACTATCAAATATGACCTAAGGAACCATAGTCACCGCCCCACCATGATCGTTCCTAGTCTTTTGCATTTTTCAGCCAAAAAACTAGAATTCCGCGCGATTTCCATAGTTTCGTATGCTTTAGCCCACGCCTTCAAAGGGGTCCCGGGAACCCCGAACCCCGATAGCCTAAAAATTTTCCGGGCCATCAAATACGACCTAAAGAACCATAGTCACCACCCCGCCATGATCGTTCCTCATGTTTTGCGTTTTTCGGCCAAACAACTAGAATTCCGCGCAATTCCCATATTTTCGTGTGCTATAGCCCACGCATTCCGAGTGGGCCGTGCCCCCCGCACTCGGATCACCTAAAACGTTTTTGTGCCATCACATAAGACCTAAGGAACCATAGTCACCTTCACGCCATGATCGTTTCTCATTTTTTGCATTTTTCAGCCAAAAACTAGAATTCCGCGCGATTTCCATATTTTTGTGTGCTTTAGCCCACGCCTTCCAAGGGGTCCCGGGAACCCCGAACCCCGATTGCCTAAAACTTTTCCGGGCCATAAAATACGACCTAAGGAACCATAGTATCCGCCCCGCCATGATCGTTCCTTATTTTTTGCGTTTTTCGGCCAAACAACTAGAATTCCGCCTGATTCCCATATTTTCGTGTGCTTTAGCCCACGCCTTCCAAGGGGTCCCGGGAAGCCCGAACTCCGATCGCCTAAAAATTTTCCGGGCCATCAAATACGACCTAAGGAACCATAGTATTCGCCCCGCCATGATTGTTCCTTATGTTTTGCGTTTTTCGGCCAAACAACTAGAATTTCGCGCGATTCCCATATTTTCGTGTGCTATAGCCCACGCTTTCCGAGTGGGCCGTGCCCCCCGCACTCGGATCACCTAAAAAGTTTTTGGGCCATTAAATAAGACCTAAGGAACAATAGTCACCTTCCCGCCATGTTCGTTTCTCATTTTTTGCATTTTTCGGCTAAACAACTAGAATTCCGCCCGATTCCCATATTTTCGTTTGCTATACTGACGCCTTACAATTGGTCCCGGGTGTCCGGACCCCTATCGCCTAAAATTTTTCCGGACTATAAAATAAGACCTAAGGAACCATAGTCACCGCCCAGCCATGATCGTTCCTTATTTTTTGCATTTTTCAGCCAAACAACTAGAATTCTGTGCGATTCCCATATTTTTGTGTGCTATCGCCCACGCCTTCTGAGTGGGTCGGGCCCCCGGGAGCCGGATCGCCTAAAAATTTTCAGGACTATCAAATACGACCTAAGGAACCAAAGTCACTGCCCCGCCATGATCGTTCCTAGTCTTTTGCATTTTTTAGCCAAAAAACTAGAATTCCGCGCGATTTCCATATTATCGTGTGCTAAAAGCCCACGCCTTCCAATGGGTCCCGGGAACCCTGAACCCCGATCGCCTAAAAATTTTTCGGGCCATCAAATATGACCTAAGGAACCATAGTATACGCCCTGCCATGATCGTTCCTTATTTTTTGTGTTTTTCGGCCAAACAACTAGAATTCCGCGCGATTCCCATATTTTCATGTGCTATAGCCCACGCCTTCCGAGTGGGACGTGCCCCCCGCACTCGAATCACCTAAAAAGTTTTTGGGCCATCAAATAAGACCTAAGGAACCATAGTCACCTTCTCGCCATGATCGTTTCTCATTTGTTGCATTTTTCGGCCAAACAACTAGAATTCCGCCCGATTCCCATATTTTCGTGTCCTTTAGCCCATGCCTTCCAAGGGGTCCCGGGAACCCCGAACCCCGATCGCCTAAAAATTTTCCGGGCCATCAAATATGACATAAGGAACAATAGTATCCTTCACGCCATGATCGTTCCTTATTTTTTGCGTTTTTCGGCCAAACAACTAGAATTCCGCGCGATTCCAATATTTTCGTGTGCTATAGCCTACGCTTTCCGAGTGGGCCGTGCCCCCCGCACTCGGATCACCTAAAAAGTTTTTGGGCCATCAAATAAGACCTAAGGAACAATAGTCACCTTCCCGCCATGATCGTTTCTCATTTTTTGCATTTTTCGGCTAAACAACTAGAATTCCGCCCGATTCCCATATTTTCGTGGTGCTATACCGACGCCTTACAAGTGGTCCCGGGTCTCCGGACCCCTATCGCCTAAAATTTTTCCGGACTATCAAATAAGACCTAAGGAACCATAGTCACTGCCCAGCCATGATCGTTCCTTATTTTTTGCATTTTTCAGCCAAAAAACTAGAATTCTGTGCGATTCCCATATTTTTGTGTGCTATCGCCCACGCCTTCTGAGTGGGTCGGGCCCCCCGGAGCTGGATCGCCTAAAAATTTTCAGGACTATCAAATACGACCTAAGGAACCATAGTCACCGCCCCGCCATGATCGTTCCTAGTCTTTTGCATTTTTCAGCCAAAAAACTAGAATTTCGCACGATTTCCATATTTTCGTGTGTTAAAAGCCCACGCCTTCCAAGGGGTCCCGGGAACTCTGAACCCCGATCGCCTAAAAATTATCCGGGCCATCAAATATGACCTAAGGAACCATAGTATACGCCCCGCCATGATCGTTCCTTATTTTTTGCGTTTTTCGGCCAAACAACTAGAATTCCGCGCGATTCCCATATTTTCGTGTGCTATAGCCCACGCCTTCCGAGTGGGACGTGCCCCCGCACTCGGATCACCTAAAAAGTTTTTGGGCCATCAAATAAGACCTAAGGAACCATAGTCACCTTCCCGCCATGATCGTTTCTCATATTTTGCATTTTTCGGCCAAACAACTAGAATTCCGCCCGATTCCCATATTTTCGTGTGCTTTAGCCCACGCCTTCCAAGGGGTCCCGGGAACCCCGAACCCCGATCACCTAAAAATTTTCCGGGCCATCAAATATGACATAAGGAACCATAGTATCCTTCCCGCCATGATCGTTCCTTATTTTTTGCGTTTTCCGGCCAAACAACTAGAATTCCGCGCGATTCCCATATTTTCGTGTGCTATAGCCCACGCTTTCCGAGTGGGCCGTGCCCCCCGCACTCGGATCACCTAAAAAGGTTTTGGGCCATCAAATAAGACCTAAGGAACAATAGTCACCTTCCTGCCATGATCGTTTCTCATTTTTTGCATTTTTCGGCTAAACAACTAGAATTCCGCCCGATTCCCATATTTTCGTGTGCTATACTAACGCCTTACAAGTGGTCCCGGGTCTCCGGACCCCTATCGCCTAAAATTTTTCCAGACTATCAAATAAGACCTAAGGAACCATAGTCACCGCCCAGCCATGATCGTTCCATATTTTTTGCATCTTTCGGCCAAACAACTAGAATTCCGCGCAATTCCCATATTTTTGTGTGCTATCGCCCACGCCTTCCGAGTGGGTCGGGCCCCCGGATCCGGATCGCCTAAAAATTTTCAGGACTATCAAATACGACCTAAGGATCCATAGTCATCGCCCCGCCATGATCGTTCCTAGTCTTTTGCATTTTACAGCCAAAAAACTAGAATTCCGCGCGATTTCCATATTTTCGTGTGCTTTAGCCCACGCCTTCCAAGGGGTCCCGGGAACCCCGAACCCCGATCGCCTTAAAATTTTCCGGGCCATCAAATACGACCTAAGGAACCATAGTATACGCCCCGCCATGATCGTTCCTAGTCTTTTGCGTTTTTCAATCAAAAAACCATAGTCACCGCCCCGCCATGATCGTTCCTCATTTATTGCGTTTTTCGGCCAAAAAACTAGATTTCCGCTCGATTATCATATTTTTGTGTGCTATTGCCCACGCCTTCCGAGTGGGCCAGGCCGCCGGAATCGGATCGCCTAAAAACTTTTCGGGCCATCAATTAAGACCTAAGGAACCATAGTCACCGCCTAGCCGTGATCGTTCCTCATTTTTTGCATTTTTTGGCCAAAAAACTAGAATTCCGCCCGATTCCCATATTTTTGTGTGCTATCGCCCACGCCTTCCGAGTAGGCCAGGCCGCCCGGAGCCGGATCGCCTAAAAATTTTCTGGACTATCAAATACGACCTAAGGAACCATAGTCACTGCCCCACCATGATCGTTCCTAGTCTTTTGCATTTTTCAGCCAAAAAACTAGAATTCCGCGCGATTTCCATATTTTCGTGTGCTTTAGCCCACGCCTTCCAAGGGGTCCTGGGAACCCCGAACCCCGGTAGCCTAAAACTTTTCCGGGCCATCAAATACGACCTAAAGAACCATTATCACCACCCCGCCATGATCGTTCCTCATTTTTTGCGTTTTTCGGCCAAACAACTAGAATTCCGCGCGATTCCCATATTTTCGTGTGCTATAGCCTACGCCTTCCGAGTGGGCCGTGCCCCCCGCACTCGGATCACCTAAAAAGTTTTAGGGCCATCAAATAAGACCTAAGGAACCATAGTCACCTTCACGCCATGATCGTTTCTCATTTTTTGCATTTTTCAACCAAAAAACTAGAATTCCGCGCGATTTCCATATTTTCGTGTGCTTTAGCCCACGCCTTCCAAGGGGTCCCGGGAACCCCGAACCCCGATTGCCTAAAACTTTTCCGGGCCATAAACTACGACCTAAGGAACCATAGTATCCGCCCCGCCATGATCGTTCCTTATTTTTTGCATTTTTCGGCCAAACAACTAGAATTTCGCGCGATTCTCATATTTTCGTGTGCTATAGCCCACGCCTTCCGAGTGGGCCGTGCCCCCCGCTGGATCACCTAAAAAGTTTTTGGGCCATCAAATAAGACCTAAGGAACCATAGTCACCTTCCCGCCATGATCGTTTCTCATATTTTGCATTTTTCGGCCAAACAACTAGAATTCCGCCCGATTCCCATATTTTAGTGTGCTTCAGCCCACGTCTTCCAAGGGGTCCCGGGAACCCCGAACCCCGATCGTCTAAAAATTTTCAGGGCCATCAAATACGACCTAAGGAACCATAGTATTCGCCCTACCATGATTGTTCCTTATGTTTTGCGTTTTTCGGCCAAACAACTAGAATTCCGCGCGATTCCCATATTTTCGTGTGCTATAGCCCACGCTTTCCGAGTGGGTCGTGCCCCCCGCACTCGGATCACCTAAAAAGTTTTTGGGCCATCAAATAAGACCTAAGGAACAATAGTCACCTTACCGCCATGATCGTTTCTCATTTTTTGCATTTTTCGGCTAAACAACTAGAATTCCGCCCAATTCCCATATTTTCGTGTGCTATACCGATGCCTTACAAGTGGTCCCGGGTCTCCGGACCCCTATCGCCTAAAATTTTTCCGGACTATCAAATATGACCTAAGGAACCATAGTCACCGCCCAGCCATGATCGTTCCTTAGTTTTTGCATTTTTCGGCCAAACAACTAGAATTCCGTGCGATTCCCATATTTTTGTGTGCTATCGCCAACGCCTTCCGAGTGGGTCGGGCCCCCCGGATCCGGATCGCCTAAAAATTTTTAGGACTATCAAATACGACCTAAGGAACCATAGTCACCGCCCCTCCATGATCGTTCCTAGGCTTTTGCATTTTTCAGCCAAAAAACTAGAATTCCGCGCGATTTCCATATTTTCGTGTGCTTTAGCCCACGCCTTCCAAGGGGTCCCGGGAACCCCGAACCCCGATCGCCTAAAAATTTTCAGGGCCATCAAATATGACCTAAGGAACCATAGTATACGCCCCGCCATGATCGTTCCTTATTTTTTGCGTTTTTCGGCCAAACAACTAGAATTCCGCGCGATTCCCATATTTTCGTGTGCTATAGCCCACGCCTTCCGAGTGGGACGTGCCCCCGCACTCGGATCACCTAAAAAGTTTTTGGGCCATCAAATAAGACCTAAGGAACCATAGTCACCTTCCTGCCATGATCGTTTCTCTTTTTTTGCATTTTTCGGCCAAACAACTAGAATTCCGTGCGATTCCCATATTTTTGTGTGCTATCGCCGACGCCTTCCGAGTGGGTCTGGCCCCCCGGAGCCGGATCGCCTAAAAATTTTCAGGACTATCAAATACGACCTAAGGAACCATAGTCACTGCCCCTCCATGATCATTCCTAGGCTTTTGCATTTTTCAGCCAAAAAACTAGAATTCCGCGCGATTTCCATATTTTCGTGTGCTTTAGCCCACGCCTTCCAAGGGTCCCGGGAACCCCGAACCCCGATCGCCTAAAAATTTTCAGGGCCATCAAATATGACCTAAGGAACCACAGTATACGCCCCGCCATGATCGTTCCTTATTTTTTGCGTTTTTCGGCCAAACAACTAGAATTCCGCGCGATTCCCATATTTTCGTGTGCTATAGCCCACGCCTTCCGAGTGGGACGTGCCCCCGCACTCGGATCACCTAAAAAGTTTTTGGGCCATCAAATAAGACCTAAGGAACCATAGTCACCTTCCTGCCATGATCGTTTCTCATTCTTTGCATTTTTCGGCCAAACAACTAGAATTCCGCCCGATTCCCATATTTTCGTGTGCTTTAGCCCACGCCTTCCAAGGGGTCCCGGGAACCCCGAACCCCGATCGCCTAAAAATTTTCTGGGCCATCAAATATGACATAAGGAACCATAGTATCCTTCCCGCCATGATCGTTCCTTATTTTTTGCGTTTTTCGGCCAAACAACTAGAATTCCGCGCGATTCCCATATTTTCGTGTGCTATAGCCCACGCCTTCCGAGTGGGCCGTGCCCCCTGCACTCGGATCACCTAAAAAGTTTTTAGGCCATCAAATAAGACCTAAGGAACCATAGTCACCTTCCCGCTATGATCGTTTCTCATTTTTTGCATTTTTCAGCCAAAAAACTAGAATTCCGCGCGATTTCCATATTTTCGTGTGCTATACCGACGCCTTACAAGTGGTCCCGGGTCTCCGGACCCCTATCGCCTAAAATTTTTCCGGACTATCAAATAAGACCTAAGGAACCATAGTCACCGCCCAGCCATGATCGTTCCTTATTTTTTGCGTTTTTCGGCCAAACAACTAGAATTCCGCGCGATTCCCATATTTTTGTGTGCTATCGCCCACGCCTTCCGAGTGGGTCGGGCCCCCCGAACCCGGATCGCCTAAAAATTTTCCGGACTATCACATACGACCTAAGGAACCATAGTCACCGCCCCGCCATGATCGTTTCTTATTTTTTGCATTTTTCAGCCAAAAAACTAGAATTCCGCGCGATTTCCATATTTTCGTGTGCTTTAGCCCACGCCTTCCAAGGGGTCCCGGGAACCCCGAACCTCGATCGCCTAAAAAATTTCCGGGCCATAAAATATGACCTAAGGAACCATAGTATCCTCCCCGCCATGATCGTTCCTTATTTTTTGCGTTTTTCGGCCAAACAACTAGAATTCCGCTCGATTCCCATATTTTCGTGTGCTATAGCCCACGCCTTCCGAGTGGGCCGTGCCCCCCGCACTCGGATCACCTAAAAAGTTTTTGGGCCATCAAATAAGACCTAAGGAACCATAGTCACCTTCCCGGCATGATCGTTTCTCATTTTTTGCATTTTTCGGCCAAACAACTAGAATTCCGCCCGATTCCCATATTTTCGTGTACTTTAGCCCACGCCTTCCAAGGGGTCCCGGGAACCCCGAACCTCGATCACCTAAAAATTTTCCGGGCCATCAAATACGACCTAAGGAACCATAGTATTCGCCCCGCCATGAATGTTCCTTATTTTTTGCGTTTTTCGGCCAAATAACTACAATTCCGCGCGATTCCCATATTTTCGTGTGCTATAGCCCACACCTTCCGAGTGGGCCGTGCCCCCCGCACTCGGATCACCTAAAAAGTTTTTGGGCCATCAAATAAGACCTAAGGAACAATAGTCACCTTCCTGCCATGATCGTTTCTCATTTTTTGCATTTTTCGGCTAAACAACTAGAATTTCGCCCGATTCCCATATTTTCGTGTGCTATACCGACGCCGTACAAGTGGTCCCGGGTCTCCGGACCCCTATCGCCTAAAATTTTTCCGGACTATCAAATAAGACCTAAGGAACCATAGTCACCGCCTAGCCATGATCGTTGCTTATTTTTTCCATTTTTCGGCCAAACAACTAGAATTCCGCGCGATTCCCATATTTTTGTGTGCTATCGCCCACGCCTTCCGAGTGGGTCGGGCCCCCCGGAGCCGGATTGCCTAAAAATTTTCCGGACTATCAAATACGACCTAAGGAACCATAGTCACCGCCCCACCATGATCGTTCCTAGTCTTTTGCATTTTTCAGCCAAAAAACTAGAATTTCGCGCGATTTCCATATTTTCGTGTGCCTTAGCCCACGCCTTCCAAGGGGTCCCGGGAACCCCGAACCCCGATCGCCTAAAACTTTTCCGGGCCATCAAATACGACCTAAGGAATCATAGTATCCGCCCCGCCATGATCGTTCCTTATTTTTTGCGTTTTTCGGCCAAACAACTAGAATTCCGCGCGATTCCCATATTTTCGTGTGCTATAGCCCACGCCTTCCGAGTGGTTCGTGCCCCCCGCACTCGGATCACCTAAAAAGTTTTTGGGCAATCAAATAAGTCCTAAGGAACCATAGTCAACTTCCCGCCATGATCGTTTCTAATTTTTTGCATTTTTCGGCCAAAAAACTAGAATTCCGCCCGATTTCCATATTTTCGTGTGCTTTAGCCCACGCCTTCCAAGGGGTCCCGGGAACCCCGAACCTCGATCGCCTAAAAATTTTCCGGGCCATCAAATATGACCTAAGGAACCATAGTATTCTTCCCGCCATGATCGTTCCTTATTTTTTGCGTTTTTCGGCCAAACAACTAGAATTCCGCGCGATTCCCATATTTTCGTGTGCTATAGCCCACGCCTTCCGAGTGGGCCGTGCCCCCCGCACTCGGATCACCTAAAAACTTTTTGGGCCATCAAATAAGACCTAAGGAACCATAGTCACCTTCCCGCCATGATCGTTTCTCATTTTTTGCATTTTTCAGCCAAAAAACTAGAATTCCGCGCGATTTCTATATTTTCGTGTGCTTTAGCCCACGCCTTCCAAGGGGTCCCGGGAACCCCGAACCCCGATCGCCTAAAACTTTTCCGGGCCATAAAATACGACCTAAGGAACCATAGTATCCGCCCCGTCATGATCGTTCCTTATTTTTTGCGTTTTTCGGCCAAACAACTAGAATTCCGCGCGATTCCCATATTTTCGTGTGCAATAGCCCACACCTTCCGAGTGGGCCGTGCCCCCCGTACTCGGATCACCAAAAAATTTTTGGGCCATCAAATAAGACCTAAGGAACAATAGTCACCTTCCCGCCATGATCGTTTCTCATTTTTTGCATTTTTCGGCAAAACAACTAGAATTCCGCTCGATTCCCATATTTTCGTGTGCTATACTGACGCCTTACAAGTGGTCCCGGGTCTCCGGACCCCTATCGCCTAAAATTTTTCCGGACTATCAAATAAGACCTAAGGAACCATAGTCACCGCCCAGCCCTGATCGTTCCTTATTTTTTGCGTTTTTCGGCCAAACAACTAGAATTTCGCGCGATTCCCATATTTTTGTGTGCTATCGCCCATGCCTTCCGAGTGGGTCGGGCCCCCGGAGCCGGATCGCCTAAAAATTTTCCGGACTATCAAATACGACCTAAGGAACCATAGTCACCGCCCCGCCATGATCGTTTCTTATTTTTTGCATTTTTTGGCCAAAAAACTAGAATTCCGCACGATTTCCATATTTTCGTGTGCTTTAGCCCACTCCTTCCAAGGGGTCCCGGGAACCCCGAACCTCGATCGCCTAAAAAATTTCCGGGCCATAAAATACGATCTAAGGAACCATAGTATCCTCCCCGCCATGATCGTTCCTTATTTTTTGCGTTTTTCGGCCAAACAACTAGAATTCCGCGCGATTCCCATATTTTCGTGTGCTATAGCCCACGCCTTCCGAGTGGGCCGAGCCCCCCGTACTCGGATCATCTAAAAAGTTTTTGGGCCATCAAATAAGACCTAAGGAACCATAGTCACCTTCCCACCATGATTGTTTCTCATTTTTTGCATTTTTTGGCCAAACGATTCCCATATTTTCGTGTGCTATACCCACGCCTTACAAGTGGTCCTGGGTCTCCAGACCCCTATCGCCTAAAATTTTTCTGGACTATCAAATAAGACCTAAGGAACCATAGTCACCGCCCAGCCATGATCGTTCCTTATTTTTTGCATTTTTCGGCCAAACCACTAGAATTTCGCGCGATTCCCATATTTTTGTGTGTTGCCTTCCGAGTGGTCCCGGGACCTCCTGACCCCTATCGCCTAAAATTTTTCCGGACTATCAAATACGACCTAAGGAACCATTGTATCCGCCCCGCCATGATCGTTCCTCTTTTTTTGCGTTTTTCGGCCAAACAACTAGAATTCTGCGCGATTCCCATATTTTTGTGTGTTATAGCCCACGCCTTCCGAGTGATCCCGGGACCTCCGGACCCCTATCGCCTAATATTTTTCTGGACTATCAAATAAGACCAAAGGAACTATTGTCACCACCCTGCCAAGATCTTTCCACATTTTTTGCATGTTATTGAAAAAGACCTAGAATTTTGCCCGATTTCCATATTTTCGTGTGCTATATCCACGCTTTCCGAGTGGTCCCAAGAGCCGCGAACCCCGATCGCCTAAATTTTTTTCGGGAAATCAAATACGACCTTAGGAACCATAGTATCCGCCCCGCCATGATCGTTCCTTATATTTTGCGTTTTTCGGCCAAACAACTAGAATTCCGCGCGATTCCCATATTTTTGTGTGTTATAGCCCACACCTTCCGAGTGGTCCCGGGACCTCAGGACCCCTATCGCCTAAAATTTTTACGGACTATCAAATATGACCTAAGGAACCATAGTCACCGCCCAGCCATGATCATTCCTCATTTATTGCATTTTTCGGCCAAACAACTAGAATTTAGCTCGATTACCATATTTTTTTGTGCTATTGCCCACGCCTTCCGAGTGGGCCGGGCCGCCAGACTCGGATCGCCTAAAAGATTTTCGGGCCATCAATTAGGACCTAAGGAACCATAGTCACCGCCCCGCCATGATCGTTCCTCATTTATTGCATTTCTCGGCCAAAAAACTACAATTCCGCTCGATTACCATATTTTTGTGTGCTATTGCCCACACCTTCCGAGTGGTCCCGGGACCTCCTGACCCCTATCGCCTAAAATTTTTCCGGACTATCAAATACGACCTAAGGAACTATAGTATCCGCCCTGCCATGATCGTTCCTCTTTTTTTGCATTTTTCGGCCAAACAACTAGAATTCTGCGCGATTCCCATATTTTTGTGTGTTATAGCCCACGCCTTCCGAGTGGTCCCGGGACCTCCGGACCCCTATCGCCTAATATTATTCCAGACTATCAAATAATACCAAAGGAACCATAGTCACCACCCTGCCAAGATCTTTCCACATTTTTTGCATGTTACTGAAAAAGACCTAGAATTTCGCCCGATTCCCATATTTTCGTGTGCTATACCAACGCATTCCGAGTGGTCCCAAGAGCCGCGGACCCTGATCGCCTAAAAATTTTCCGGGCAATCAAATACGACCTAAGGAACCATAGTATCCACCCCGCCATGATCGTTCCTAATTTTTGCGTTTTTCGGCCAAACAACTAGAATTCCGCGCGATTCCCATATTTTTGTGTGTTATATCCCACACCTTCCGAGTGGTCCCGGGACCTCAGGACCCCTATCGCCTAAAATTTTTCGGACTATCAAATATGACCTACGGAACCATAGTCACCGCCCAGCCGTGATCATTCCTCATTTGTTGCGTTTTTCGGCCAAAAAGCTAGAATTCCGCCCGATTACAATATTTTTGTGTGCTATTGCCCACCCTTCCCGGTGGTTCCGGTACCCCCGGACCCCGATCGCCTAAAATTTTTCTGGGCCGTCAAATACGACCTAAGGAACCATAGTAACCGCCTCGCCATCATCGTTTCTCATTTTTTGCATTTTTCAGCCAAAAAACTAGAATTACGCCCGATTCCCATATTTTCATGTGCTATACCCACGCCTTCCAAGTGGTCCGGGGAGCCGCGGACCCTGATCGCCTAAAATTTTTTCGGACTATCAAATACGACCTAAGATACCATAGTCACTGCCCCACCATGATCGTTCCAAATGCTTTGCATTTTTTGGCCAAAATATTAGAACTCCGCGCGATTTGCATATTTTCGTGTGCTATAGCTTACGCCTTCCGAGTGGTCCCGGGAGCCTTGGTCCCCGTTCGCCTAAAATATTCTGGGCCATCAAATAAGACCTAAGGAACCATAGTCACCGCCTCACCATGATCGTTCCTCATTTATTGTATTTTTTGGCCAAAAAACTAGAATTCCGCCCGATTCTCATATTTTTATGTGCTATACCCATGCCTTACAAGTGGTCCCGGGTCTCCGGACCCCTATCGCCTAAAATTTTTCCGGACTATCAAATAAGACATAAAGAACCATAGTCACCGCCCAGCCATGATCGTTCCTTATTTTTTGCGTTTTTCGGCCAAACAACTAGAATTCCGCGTGATTCCCATATTTTTGTGTGTTATAGCCCACGCCTTCCGAGTGGTCCCGGGACCTCCTGACCCCTATCGCCTAAAATTTTTCCGGACTATCAAATACGACCTAAGGAACCATAGTATCCGCCCCGCCATGATCATTCCTCTTTTTTTGCGTTTTTCGGCCAAACAACTAGAATTCTGCGCGATTCCCATATTTTTATATGTTATAGCCCACGCCTTCCGAATGGCCCCGGGACCTCCGGACGCCTATCGCCTAATATTTTTCCGGACTACCAAATAATACCAAAGGAACCATAGTCACCACCCTACCAAGATCTTTCCACATTTTTTGCATGTTACTGAAAAAGAACTAGAATTTCGCCCAATTCCCATATTTGCGTGTGCTATACCCACGCATTCCGAGTGGTCCCAAGAGCCTCGGACTCCGATCGCCTAAAATTTTTCCGGGCAATCAAATACGACCTAAGGAACCATAGTATCCGCCCCGCCATGATCGTTCCTTATTTTTTGCATTTTTCGGCCAAACAACTAGAATTTCGCGCGATTCCCATATTTTTGTGTGTTATAGCCCATGCCTACCGAGTGGTCCCGGGACCTCCTGACCCCCTATCGCCTAAAATTTTTCTGGACTATCAATTACGACCTAAGGAACCATAGTAACCACCCCGCCATGATCGTTCCTCATTTTTTGCGTTTTTCGGTCAAACAACTAGAATTCCGCGCGATTCCCATATTTTTGTGTGTTATAGCCCACGCCTTCCGAGTGGTCCCGGGACCTCCTGACCCCTATCGCCTAAAATTTTTCCGGACTATCAAATATGACCTAAGGAACCATAGTATCCGCCCCGCCATGATCGTTCCTTTTTTTTTTGCGTTTTTCGGCCAAACAACTAGAATTCCGCGCGATTCCCATATTTTTGTGTGTTATAGCCCACGCCTTCCGAGTGGTCCCGGGACCTCCGGACCCCTATCGCCTAATATTTTTCTAGACTATCAATTAAGACCAAATGAACCATAGTCACCACCCTGCCAAGAGCTTTCCACATTTTTTGCATGTTATTGAAAAACACCTAGAATTTCGCCCGATTCCCATATTTTCGTGTGCTATACCCACGCATTCCGAGTGGTCCCAAGAGCCGCGGACCCCGATCGCCGAAAATTTTTACGGACAATCAAATACGACCTAAGGAACCATAATATCCGCCCCGCCATGATCGTTCCTTATTTTTTGCGTTTTTCGGCCAAACAACTAGAATTCCGCGCGATTCCCATATTTTTGTGTGTTATAGCCCACACCTTCCGAGTGGTCCCGGGACCTCAGGACCCGTATCGCCTAAAATTTTTCCGGACTATCAAATATGACCTAAGGAACCATAGCCACCGCCCAGCCATGATCACTCCTCATTTGTTGCATTTTTCGGCCAAAAAACTAGAATTCCGCCCGATTACAATATTTTTGTGTGCTATTGCCCACCCTTCCCAGTGGTTCCGGGACCCCCAGACCCCGATCGCCTAAAATTTTTTCGGGCCGTCAAATACGACATAAGGAACAATAGTAACCGCCCCGCCATCATCGTTTCTCATTTTTTTCATTTTTCGGCCAAAAAACTAGAATTACGCCCGATTCCCATATTTTCGTGTGCTATACCCACGCCTTCCAAGTGGTCCGGGGAGCCGCGGACCCCGATCGCCTAAAATTTTTCTGGACTATCAAATACGACCTAAGGTACCATAGTCACAGCCCCACCATGATCGTTCCAAATGCTTTGCATTTTTTGGCCAAACAACTAGAACTCCGCGCGATTTGCATATTTTCGTGTGCTATAGCTTACGCCTTCCGAGTGGTCCCGGGAGCCTTGGACCCCGATCGCCTTAAATATTCCGGGCCATCAAATAAGACCTAAGGAACCATAGTCACCGCCCCGCCATGATCGTTCCTCATTTATTTTGTTTTTCGGCCAAAAAACTAGAATTTCGCTCGATTATCGTATTTTTGTGTGCTATTGCACACGCCTTCCGAGTGGGCCGGGCCGCCGGACTCGGATCACCTAAAAACTTTCCGGGCCATCAATTAGGACCTAAGGAACCATAGTCATTGCCCTGCCATGATCGTTCCTCATTTATTGCATTTTTCGGCCAAAAAACTAGAATTCCGCTCGATTACCATATTTTTGTGTGCTATTGCCCACGCCTTCCGAGTGGGCCGGGCCGCCGGACTCGGATCGCCTAAAAACTTTTCGGGCCATCAATTAGGACCTAAGGAACCATAGTCACCGCCTCGCCACGATAGTTCCTCATTTTTTGCATTTTTTGGCCAACAAATAGAATTTCGCCCGATTCCCATATTTTTGTGTGCTATCGCCCACGCCTTCCGAGTGGGTCGGGCCCCCCGGAGCCGGATCGCATAAAAATTTTCCGGACTATCAAATATGACCTAAGGAACCATAGTCACCGCCCCGCCATGATCGTTCCTAGTCTTTTGCATTTTTCAGCCAAAAAACTAGAATTCCGCGCGATTTCCATATTTTCGTGTGCTTTAGCCCACGCCTTCCAAGGGGTCCCGGGAACCCTGAACCCCGATCGCCTAAAAATTTTCCGGGCCATCAAATACGACCTAAGGAACCATAGTATCCGCCCCGCCGTGATCGTTCCTTATTTTTTGCGTTTTTCGGCCAAACAACTAAAATTCCGCGCGATTCCCATATTTTCGTGTGCATAGCCCACGCCTTCCGAGTGGGCCGTGCCCCCCGCACTCGGATCACCTAAAAAGTTTTTGGGCCATCAAATAAGACCTAAGGAACCATAGTCACCTTCCCGCCATGATCGTTTCTAATTTTTTGCATTTTTCGGCCAAACAACTAGAATTCCGCCCGATTCCCATATTTTCGTGTGCTATACCCACGCCTTACAAGTGGTCCCGGGGTCTCCGGACCCCTATCGCCTAAAATTTTTCCGGACTATCGAATAAGACCTAAGGAACCGTAGTCACCGCCCAGCCATGATCGTTCCTTATTTTTTGCGTTTTTCGGCGAAACAACTAGAATTCCGTGCGATTCCCATATTTTTGTGTGTTATAGCCCACGCCTTCCGAGTGGTCCCGGGGACCTCCTGACCCCTATCGCCTAAAATTTTTCCGCACTATCAAATAAGACCTAAGGAACCATAGTATCCGCCCCGCCATGATCGTTCCTCATTTGTTGCATTTTTCGGTTAAAAAACTAGAATTCCGCCCGATTACAATATTTTTGTGTGCTATTGCCCACCTTTCCCAGTGGTTCCGGGACCCCCGGACCCCGATCGCCTAAAAATTTTCCGGGCCGTCAAATACGACCTAAGGAACCATAGTAACCGCCCCGCAATCATCGTTTCTCATTTTTTGCATTTTTCGGCCAAAAAACTAGAATTACGCCCGATTCCCATATTTTTGTACGCTATACCCACGCCTTCCAAGTGGTCCGGGGAGCCGCGGACCCCGATTGCCTAAAAATTTTCCGGACTATCAAATACGACCTAAGGTACCATAGTCACCGCCCCACCATGATCGTTCCAAATGCTTTGCATTTTTTGACCAAAAAACTAGAACTCCGCGCGATTTGCATATTTTCGTGTGCTATAGCTTACGCCTTCCGAGTGGTCCCGAGAGCCGTGGACCCCGACCGCCTAAAAATTTTCGGGCCATCAAATAAGACCTAAGGAACCATAGTCACCGCCCCGCCATGATCTTTCCTCATTTATTGCGTTTTTCGGCCAAAACACCTGAATTTCGCTCGATTACCAAATTTTTTGTGTGCTATTTCCCACGCCTTCCGAGTGGGCCGGGCCGCCGGACTCGGATCGCCTAAAAAATTTTCGGGCCATCAATTAGGACCTAAGGAACCATAGTCACCGCCTCGCTATGATCGTTCCTCATTTTTTGCATTTTTTTGGCCAAAAAACTAGAATTCCGCCCGATTCCCATATTTTTGGGTGCTATCGCCCACGCCTTCCGAGTGGGTTGGGCCCCCCGGAGCCGAGTCGCCTAATATTTTTCCGGACTATCAAATAAGACCAAAGGAACCATAGTCACCACCCTGCCAAGATCTTTCCACATTTTTTGCATGTTACTGGAAAAGACATAAAATTTCGCCCGATTCCCATATTTTTGTGTGCTATACCCACGCATTCCGAGTGGTCCCAAGAGTCGCGGACCCCGATCGCCTAAAATTTTTCCGAGCAATCAAATACGACCTAAGGAACCATAGTATCCGCCCCGCCATGATCGTTCCTTATTTTTTGCGTTTTTCGGCCAAACAACTAGAATTCCGCGCGATTCCCATATTTTTGTGTGTTATAGCCCACACCTTCCGAGTGGTCCCGGGACCTCAGGACCCGTATCGCCTAAAATTTTTCCAGACTATCAAATACGACCTAAGGAACCATAGTACCCGCCCCGCCATGATCGTTCCTCTTTTTTTGCGTTTTTCGGCCAAACAACTACAATTCTGCGCGATTCCCATATTTTTGTGTGTTATAGCCCACGCCTTCCGAGTGGTCCCGGGACCTCCGGACCCCTATCGCCTAATATTTTTCCGGACTATCAAATAAGACCAAAGGAACCATAGTCACCGCCCTGCCAAGATCTTTCCACATTTTTTGCATGTTACTGAAAAAGACCTAGAATTTCGCCCGATTCCCATATTTTCGTGTGCTATACCCACGCATTCCGAGTGGTCCCAAGAGCCGCGGACCCCGATCGCCTAAAATTTTTCCGGGCAATCAAATACGACCTAAGGAACCATAGTATCCGCCCCGCCATGATCGTTCCTCATTTTTTGCATTTTTCGGCCAAACAACTACAATTCTGCACGATTCCCATATTTTTGTGTGTTATAGCCCACGCCTTCCGAGTGGTCCCGGGACCTTCGGACCCCTATCGCCTAATATTTTTCCGGACTATCAAATAAGACCAAAGGAACCATAGTCTCCACCCTTCCAAGATCTTTCCACATTTTTTGCATGTTACTGAAAAAGACCTAGAATTTCGCCCGATTCCCATATTTTCGTGTGCTATACCCTTGCATTCCGAGTGGTCCCAAGAGCCGCGGACCCCGATCGCCTAAAATTTTTCCGGGCAATCAAATACGACCTAAGGAACCATAGTATCCGCCCCGCCATGGTCGTTCCTTATTTTTGGCGTTTTTCGGCCAAACAACTAGAATTCCGCGCGATTCCCATATTTTTGTGTGTTATAGCCCACACCTTCCGAGTGGTCCCGGGACCTCAAGACCCCTATCGCCTAAAAATTTTCCGGACTATAAAATATGACCTAAGGAACCATAGTCACCGCCCAGCCATGATCATTCCTCATTTGTTGCATTTTTCGGCCAAAAAACTAGAATTCCGCCCGATTACAATATTTTTGTGTGCTATTGCCCACCCTTCCCAGTGGTTCCGGGACCCCCGGACCCCGATCGCCTAAAATTTTTCCGGGCCGTCAAATACGACCTAAGGAACCATAGTAACCGCCCCGCCATCATCGTTTCTCATTTTTTGCATTTTTAGGCCAAAAAACTAGAATTACGCCCGATTTCCATATTTTCGTGTGCTATACCCACGCCTTCCAAGTGGTCCGGGGAGCCGCGGACCCCGATTGCCTAAAATTTTTCCAGACTATCAAATGCAACCTAAGGTACCATAGTCACCGCCCCACCATGATCGTTCCAAATGCTTTGCAATTTTTGGCCAAAAAACTAGAACTCCTCGCGATTTGCATATTTTCGTGTGCTATAGCTTACGCCTTCCGAGTGGTCCCGGGAGCCGTGGACCCCGATCGCGTAAAATTTTCCGGGCAATCAAATAAGACCTAAGTAACCATAGTCACCGCCCCGCCATGATCGTTCCTCATTTATTGCGTTTTTCGGCTAGAATTTCGCTCGATTACCATATTTTTGTGTGCTATTGCCCACGCCTTCCGAGTGGGCCGGGCCGCCGGACTCAGATCGCCTAAAAACTTTTCAGGCCATCAATTAGGACCTAAGGAACCATAGTCACTGCCTCGCCATGATAGTTCCTCATTTTTTGCATTTTTTGGCCAAAAAAATAGAATTTCGCCCGATTCCCATATTTTGTGTGCTATCGCCCACGCCTTCCGAGTGGGTCGGGCCCCCCAGAGCCGGATCGCATAAAAATTTTCCGTACTATCAAATACGACCTAAGGAACCATAGTCACCGCCCCGCCATGATCGTTCCTAGTCTTTTGCATTTTTCAGCCAAAAAACTAGAATTCCGTGCGATTTCCATATTTTCGTGTGCTTTAGCCCACGCCTTCCAAAGGGGTCCCGGGAACCTCGAACCCCGATCGCCTAAAAATTTTCCTTTCCATCAAATACGACCTAAGGAACCATAGTATCCGCCCCGCCATGATCGTTCCTTATTCTTTGCGTTTTTCGGCCAAACAACTAAAATTCCGCGCGATTCCCATATTTTCGTGTGCATAGCCCACGCATTCCGAGGGGGCCATGCCCCCCCGCACTCAGATCACCTAAAACGTTTTTGGGCCATCAAATAAGACCTAAGGAACCATAGTCACCTTCCCGCCATGATCGTTTCTCATTTTTTGCATTTTTCGGCCAAACAACTAGAATTCCGCCCGATTCCCATATTTTCGTGTGCTATACCCACGCCTTACAAGTGGTCCCGGGTCTCCGGACCCCTATCGCCTAAAATATTTTCGGACTATCAAATAAGACCTAAGGAACCATAGTCACCGCCCAGCCATGATCGTTCCTTATTTTTTGCATTTTTCGGCGAAACAACTAGAATTTCGTGCGATTCCCATATTTTTGTGTGTTATAGCCCACGCCTTCCGAGTGGTCCCGGGACCTCCTGACCCCTATCGCCTAAAATTTTTCCGCACTATCAAATACGACCTAAGGAACCATAGTATCCGCCCCGCCATGATCGTTCCTCATTTGTTGCATTTTTCGGTTAAACAACTAGAATTCCGCCCGATTACAATATTTTTGTGTGCTATTGCCCACCCTTCCCAGTGGTTCCGGGACCCCCGGACCCCGATCGCCTAAAATTTTTCCGGGCCGTCAAATACGACCTAAGGAACCATAGTAACTTCCCCGCCATCATCGTTTCTCATTTTTTGCATTATTCGGCCAAAAAACTAGAATTACGCCCGATTCCCATATTTTCGTGCGCTATACCCACGCCTTCCAAGTGGTCCGGGGAGCCGCGGACCCCGATTGCCTAAAAATTTTCCGGACTATCAAATACGACCTAAGGAACCATGGTCACCGCCCCGCCATGATCGTTCCTCATTTATTGTGTTTTTCGGCCAAAAAACTAGAATTTCGCTCGATTACCATATTTTTGTGTGCTATTGCCCACGCCTTTCGAGTGGGCCGGGCCGCCGGACTCGGATCGCCTAAAAAAATTTCGGGCCATCAATTAGGACCTAAGGAACCATAGTCACCGCCTCGCCATGATCGTTCCTCATTTTTTGCATTTTTTGGCCAAAAAACTAGAATTCCGCCCGATTCCCATATTTTTGTGTGCTATCGCTTATGCCTTCCGAGTGGGTCGGCCCCCCCGGAGCCGGATCGCCTAAAACTTTTCCGGACTATCAAATACGACCTAAGGAACCATAGTCACCGCCCTGCCATGATCGTTCCTAGTCTTTTGCATTTTTCAGCCAAAAAACTAGAATTCCGCGCGATTTCCATATTTTCGTGTCGCCTTCCAAGGGGTCCCAGGTCTCCGGACCCCGATCGCCTAAAAATTTTTAGGGCCATCAAATACGACCTAAGGAACCATAGTAACCACCCCGCCATGATCGTTCCTCATTTTTTGCGTTTTTCGGCCAAACAACTAGAATTTCGCGCGATTCCCATATTTTTGTGTGTTATAGCCCACGCCTTCCGAGTGGTCACGGGACCTCCTGACCCCTATCGCCTAATATTTTTCCGGACTATCAAATAATACCAAAGGAACCATAGTCACCACCATGCCAAGATCTTTCCACATTTTTTGCATGTTATTGAAAAAGACCTAGAATTTCGCCCGATCCCCATATTTTCGTGTGCTATACCCACGCATTCCGAGTGGTCCCAAGAGCCGCGGATCCCGATCGCCTAAAATTTTTCCGGGCAATCAAATACGACCTAAGGAACCATAGTATCTGCCCCGCCATGATCGTTCCTTATTTTTTTCGTTTTTCGGCAAAACAACTAGAATTCCGCGCGATTCCCATATTTTTGTGTGTTATAGCCCACGCCTTCCGAGTGGTCACGGGACATCCTGACCCCTATCGCCTAATATTTTTCCGGACTATCAAATAAGACCAAAGGAACTATAGTCACCACCCTGCCAAGATCTTTCCACATTTTTTGCATGTTATTGAAAAAGACCTAGAATTTCGCCCGATTCCCATATTTTCGTGTGCTATACCCATGCATTCCGAGTGGTCCCAAGAGCCGCGGATCCCGATCGCCTAAAATTTTTCCGGGCAATCAAATACGACCTAAGGAACCATAGTATCCGCCCCGCCATGATTGTTCCTTATTGTTTTCGTTTTTCGGCCAAACAACTAGAATTCCACGCGATTCCCATATTTTTATGTGTTATAGCCCACACCTTCCGAGTGGTCCCGGGACCTCATGACCCCTATCGCCTAAAATTTTTCCGGACTATAAAATATGACCTAAGGAACCATAGTCACCGCCCAGCCATGATCATTCCTCATTTGTTGCGTTTTTCGGCCAAAAAACTAGAATTCCGCCGATTACAATATTTTTGTGTGCTATTGCCCACCCTTCCCAGTGGTTCCGGGACCCCCTGACCCCGATCACCTAAAATTTTTCCGGGTCGTCAAATACGACCTAAGGAACCATAGTAACCGCCCCGCCATCATCGTTTCTCATCTTTTGCATTTTTCGGCAAAAAAACTAGAATTACGCCCGATTCCCATATTTTCGTGTGCTATAGCCACGCCTTCCAAGTGGTCCGGGGAGCCGCGGACCCCGATCGCCTAAAATTTTTCCAGACTATCAAATACGACCTAAGGTACCATAGTCACCGCCCCACCATGATCATTCCAAATGCTTTGCATTTTTTGGCCAAAAAACTAGAACTCCGCACGATTTGCATATTTTCGTGTGCTATAGCTTATTCCTTCCGAGTGGTCCCAGGAGCCGTGGACCCCGATCGCCTAAAATTTTCCGGGCCATCAAATAAGACCTAAGTAACCATAGTCACCGCCCCGCCATGATCGTTCCTCATTTATTGCGTTTTTCGGCCAAAAAACTAGAATTTCGCTCGATTACCATATTTTTGTGTGCTATTGCCCACGCCTTCCGAGTGGGCCGGGCCGTCGGACTCGAATCGCCTAAAAACTTTTCGGGCCATCAATTAGGACCTAAGGAACCATAGTCACCGCCTCGCCCTGATCGTTTCTTATTTTTTGCATTTTTCGGCCAAACAACTAGAATTCCGCGCGAATCCCGTATTTTTGTGTGTTATAGCCCACACCTTCCGAGAGGTCCCGGGACCTCAGGACCCCTATCGCCTAAAATTTTTCCGGACCATAAAATACGACCTAAGGAACCATAGTCACCGCCCAGCCATGATCATTCCTCATTTGTTGCGTTTTTCGGCCAAAAAACTAGAATTCCGCCCGATTACAATATTTTTGTGTGCTATTGCCCACCCTTCCCAGTGGTTTGGGGACCCCCGGACCCCGATCGCCTAAAATTTTTCCGGGCCATCAAATACGACATAAGGAACCATAGTAACCGCCCCGCCATCATCGTTTCTCATTTTTTGCATTTTTCGGCCAAAAAACTAGAATTACGCCCGATTCCCATATTTTTGTATGTTATAGCCCACGCCTTCCGGTTGTCCCGGGACCTCCTGACCCCTATCGCCTAAAATTTTTCCGGACTATCAAATACAACTTAAGAAACCATAGTATCCGCCCCACCATGATCGTTCCTCTTTTTTTGCGTTTTTCGGCCAAACAACTAGAATTCTGCGCGATTCCCATATTTTTGTGTGTTATAGCCCACGCCTTCCGAGTCGTCCCGGGACCTCCGGACCCCTATCGCCTAATATTTTTCCGAACTATCAAATTAGACCAAAGAAACCATAGTCACCACCCTACCAATATCTTTCCACATTTTTTGCATGTTACTGAAAAAGACCTAGAATTTCGCCCGATTCCCATATTTTCGTGTGCTATACCCACGCCCTCCAAGTGGTCCGGGGAGCCGCGGACCCCGATCGCTTAAAATTTTCCAGACTATCAAATACGACCTAAGGTACCATAGTCACCGCCCCACCATGATCGTTCCAAATGCTTTGCATTTTTTGGCCATAAAACTAGAACTCCGCGCGATTTGCATATTTTCGTGTGCTATAGCTTCCGAGTGGTCCCGGGAGCCGTGGACCCCGATAGCCTAAAATTTTCCGGGCCATCAAATAAGACCTAAGTAACCATAGTCACCACCCCGCCATGATCGTTCCTCATTTATTGCATTTTTCGGCCAAAAAACTAGAATTTCGCTCTATTACCATATTTTTGTGTGCTATTGCCCACGCCTTCCGAGTGGGCCGGGCCGCCGGACTCGGATCGCCTAAAAACTTTTCGGGCCATCAATTAGGAACTAAGGAACCATAGTCACCGCCTCGCCATGATCGTTTCTTATTTTTTGCGTTTTTCGGCCAAACAACTAGAATTCCGCGCGATTCCCATATTTTTGTGTGTTATAGCCCACACCTTCCGAGAGGTCCCGGGACCTCAGGACCCCTATCGCCTAAAATTTTTCCGGACTATCAAATACGACCTAAGGAACCATAGTCACCGCCCAGCCATGATCATTCCTCATTTGTTGCATTTTTCGGCCAAAAAACTAGAATTCCGCCCGATTACAATATTTTTGTGTGCTATTGCCCACCCTTCCCAGTGGTTCCGGGACCCCCGGACCCCGATCGCCTAAAATTTTTCCGGGCCGTCAAATATGACCTAAGGAACCATAGTAACCGCCCCGCCATCATCGTTTCTCATTTTTTGCATTTTTCGGCCAAAAAACTAGAATTACGCCCGATTCCCATATTTTTGTGTGTTATAGCCCACACCTTCCGAGTGGTCCCGGGACCTCCTGACCCCTATCGCTTAAAATTTTTCCGGACTATCAAATATGACCTAAGGAACCATAGTATCCACCCCGCCATGATCGTTCCTTTTTTTTGCATTTTTCGGCCAAACAACTAGAATTCCGCGCGATTCCCATATTTTTGTGTGTTATAGCCCACGCCTTCCGAGTGGTCCCGGGACCTCCGGACCCCTATCGCCTAATATTTTTCCGAACTATCAAATAAGACCAAAGAAACCATAGTCACAACCCTGCCAATATCTTTCCACATTTTTTGCATGTTACTGAAAAAGACCTAGAATTTCGCCCGATTCCCATATTTTCGTGTGCTATACCCACGCCCTCCAAGTGATCCGGGGAGCCGAGGACCTCGATCGCCTAAAAATTTTTCAGACTATCAAATACGACCTAAGGTACCATAGTCACCGCCCCACCATGATCGTTCCAAATGCTTTGCATTTTTTGGCCAAAAAACTAGAACTCCACGCGATTTGCATATTTTCGTGTGCTATAGCTTACGCCTTCCGAGTGGTCCCGGGAACTCCGGACCCCTATCGCCTAAAATTTTTCCGGACTATCAAATACGACCTAAGGAACCATAGTCACCGCCCAGCCATGATCATTCCTCATTTGTTGCGTTTTTCGGCCAAAAAACTAGAATTCCGCCCGATTACAATATTTTTGTGTGCTATTGCCCACCCTTCCAAGTGGTTCCGGGACCCCCGGACCCCGATCGCCTAAAATTTTTCCGGGCCGTCAAATACGACCTAAGGAACCATAGTAACCGCCCCGCCATCATCGTTTCTCATTTTTTGCATTTTTCGGCCAAAAAACTAGAATTACGCCCGATTCCCATATTTTTGTGTGTTATAGCCCACGCTTTCCGAGTGGTCCCGGGACCTCCTGACCCCTATCGCCTAAAATTTTTCCGGACTATCAAATATGACCTAAGGAACCATAGTATCCACCCCGCCATGATCGTTCCTCTTTTTTTGCGTTTTTCGGCCAAACAACTAGAATTCCGCGCGATTCCCATATTTTTGTGTGTTATAGCCCACGCCTTCCGAATGGTCCCGGGACCTCCGGGCCCCTATCGCCTAATATTTTTCCGAACTATCAAATAAGACCAAAGAAACCATAGTCACCACCCTGCCAATATCTTTCCACATTTTTTACATGTTACTGAAAAAGACCTAAAATTTCGCCCGATTCCCATATTTTCGTGTGCTATACCCACGCCCTCCAAGTGGTCCGGGGAGCCGCGGACCCCGATCGCCTAAACTTTTTCCAGACTATCAAATACGACCTAAGGTACCATAGTCACCGCCCCACTATGATCGTTCCAAATGCTTTGCATTTTTTGGCCAAAAAACTAGAACTCCGCGCGATTTGCATATTTTCGTGTGCTATAGCTTACGCCTTCCGAGTGGTCCCGGGAGCCGTGGACCCCGATCGCCTAAAATTTTCCAGGCCATCAAATAAGACCTAAGTAACCATAGTCACCGCCCCGCCATGATCGTTCCTCATTTATTGCATTTTTCGGCCAAAAAACTAGAATTCCGCCCGATTACAATATTTTTGTGTGCTATTGCCCACCCTTCCAGTGGTTCCGGGACCCCCGGACCCCGATCGCCTAAAATTTTTCCTGGCCGTCAAATACGACCTAAGGAACCATAGTAACCGCCCCACCATCATCGTTTCTCATTTTTGGCATTTTTCGGCCAAAAAACTAGAATTACGCCCGATTCCCATATTTTTGTGTATTGCCCACGCCTTCCGAGTGGTCCCGGGACCTCCTGACCCCTATCGCCTAAAATTTTTCCGGACTATCAAATACGACCTAAGGAACCATAGTATCCACCCTGCCATGATCGTTCCTCTTTTTTGCGTTTTTCAGCCAAACAACTAGAATTCCGCGCGATTCCCATATTTTTGTGTGTTATAGCCCACGCCTTCCGAGTGGTCCCGGGACCTCCGGACCCCTATCGCCTAATATTTTTCCGAACTATCAAATAAGACCAAAGAAACCATAGTCACCACCCTGCCAATATCTTTCCACATTTTTTGCATGTTACTGAAAAAGACCTAGAATTTCGCCCGATTCCCATATTTTCGTGTGCTATACTCACGCCCTCCAAGTGGTCCGGGGAGCCGCGGACCCCGATCGCTTAAAATTTTCCAGACTATCAAATACGACCTAAGGTACCATAGTCACCGCCCCACCATGATCGTTCCAAATGCTTTGCATTTTTTGGCCATAAAACTAGAACTCCGCGCGATTTGCATATTTTCGTGTGCTATAGCTTCCGAGTGGTCCCGGGAGCCGTGGACCCCGATAGCCTAAAATTTTCCGGGCCATCAAATAAGACCTAAGTAACCATAGTCACCACCCCGCCATGATCGTTCCTCATTTATTGCGTTTTTCGGCCAAAAAACTAGAATTTCGCTCGATTACCATATTTTTGTGTGCTATTGCCCACGCCTTCCGAGTGGGCCGGGCCGCCGGACTCGGATCGCCTAAAAACTTTTTGGGCCATCAATTAGGACCTAAGGAACCATAGTCACCGCCTCACCATGATCGTTTCTTATTTTTTGCGTTTTTCGGCCAAACAACTAGAATTCCGCGCGATTCACATATTTTTGTGTGTTATAGCCCACACCTTCCGAGTAGTCCCGGGACCTCACGACCCCTATCTCCTAAAATTTTTCCGGACTATCAAATATGACCTAAGGAACCATAGTCACCGCCCAGCCATGATCATTCCTCATTTGTTGCGTTTTTTGGCCAAACAACTAGAATTCCGCGCGATTCCCATATTTTTGTGTGTTATAGCCCACGCCTTCCGAGTGGTCCCGGGACCTCCGGACCCCTATCGCCTAATATTTTTCCGGACTATCAAATAAGACCAAAGGAACCATAGTCACCACCCTGCCACGATCTTTCCACATTTTTTGCATGTTACTGAAAAAGACCTAGAATTTCGCCCGATTCCCATATTTTTGTGTGCTATACCCACGCATTCCAAGTGGTCCCAAGAGCCGCGGACCCCGATCGCCTAAAATTTTTCCGGGCAATCAAATAGGACCTAAGGAACCATAGTATCCGCCCCGCCATGATCGTTCCTCATTTTTTTCATTTTTTGGCCAAAAAACTTTAATTCCGCCCGATTCCCATATTTTTGTGTGCTATCGCCCACGCCTTCCGAGTGGGTCGGGCCCCCCGGAGCCGGATCGCCTAAAATTTTTCCAGACTATCAAATACGACCTAAGGAACCATAGTATCCGCCCCGCCATGATCGTTCCTTAGTTTTTGCATTTTTCAGCCAAACAACTAGAATTCCGCGCGATTCCCATATTTTCGTGTGCTATAGCCCACGCCTTCCGAGTGGTCCCGGGACCTCCTGACCCCTATCGCATAAAATTTTTCCGGACTATCAAATACGACCTAAGGAACCATAGTATCCGCCCCGCCTTGATCGTTCCTCTTTTTTTTGAGTTTTTCGGCCAAACAACTAGAATTCCGCGCGATTCCCATATTTTTGTGTGTTATAGCCCACGCCTTCCGAGTGGTCCTGGGTCCTCCGGACCCCTATCACCTAATATTTTTCCGGACTATCAAATAAGAACAAAGGAACCATAGTCACCACCCTTCCAAGATCTTTCCACATTTTTTGCATGTTACTGAAAAAGACCTAGAATTTTGCCCGATTCCCATATTTTCGTGTGCTATACCCACGCATTCCGAGTGGTCCCAAGAGCCGCGGACCCCGATCGCCTAAAATTTTTCCGGGCAATCAAATATGACCTAAGGAACCATAGTATCTGCCCCGCCATGATCGTTTCTTATTTTTTGCGTTTTTCGGCCAAACAACTAGAATTCCGCGCGATTCCCATATTTTTGTGTGTTATAGCCCACACTTTCCGAGTGGTCCCGGGACCTCAGGACCCCTATCGCCTAAAATTTTTCCGTACTATCAAATAAGACCAAAGGAACCATAGTCACCACCCTGCCAAGATCTTTCCACATGTTTTGCAGGTTACTGAAAAAGACCTAGAATTTCGCCCGATTCCCATATTTTCGTGTGCTATACCCACGCATTCCGAGTGGTCCCAAGAGCCGCGGACCTCGATCGCCTAAAATTTTTCCGAGCAATCAAATACGAACTAAGGAACCATAGTATCCGCCCGCCATGATCGTTCCTTATTTTTTGCGTTTTTCGGCCAAACAACTAGAATTCCGCGCGATTCCCATATTTTTGTGTGTTATAGCCCACACCTTCCGAGTGTTCCCGGGACCTCAGGACCCCTATCGCCTAAAATTTTTCCGGACTATCAAATATGACCTAAGGAACCATAGTCACCGCCCAGCCATGATCATTCCTCATTTGTTGCGTTTTTCGGCCAAAAAACTAGAATTCCGCCCGATTACAATATTTTTGTGTGCTATTGCCCACCCTTCCCAGTGGTTCCGGGACCCCCGGAACCCGATCGCCTAAAATTTTTCCGGGCCGTCAAATATGACCTAAGGAACCATAGTAACCGCCCCGCCATCATCGTTTCTCATTTTTTGCATTTTTTGGCCAAAAAACTAGAATTACGCCCAATTCCCATATTTTCGGGTGCTATACCCACGCCTTCCAAGTGGTTCGGGGAGCCGCGGACCCCGATCCCCTAAACTTTTTCCGGACTATCAAATACAACCTAAGGTACCATAGTCACCGCCTGACCATGATCGTTCCAAATGCTTTGCATTTTTTGGCCAAAAAACTAGAACTCCGCGCGATTTGCATATTTTCGTGTGCTATAGCTTACGCCTTCCGAGTGGTCCCGGGAGCCGTGGACCCCGATCGCCTAAAATTTTCTGGGCCATCAAATAAGACCTAAGGAACCATAGTCACAGCCCCGCCATGATCGTTCCTCATTTATTGCATTTTCGGCCAAAAAACTAGAATTTCGCTCGATTACCATATTTTTGTGTGCTATTGCCCACGCCTTCCGAGTGGGCCGGGCTGCCGGACTTGGATCGCCTAAAAACTTTTCGGGCCATCAATTAGGACCTAAGGAACCATAGTCACCGCCTCTCCATGATCGTTCCTCATTTTTTACATTTTTTGGCCAAAAAACTAGAATTCCGCCCGATTCCCATATTTTTGTGTGCTATCGCCCACGCCTTCCGAGTGGGCCGGGGCCCCCGGAGCCGGATCGACTAAAAAGTTTCCGGACTATCACATACGACCTAAGGAACCATAGTATCTGCCCCGCCATGATCGTTCTTCATTTTTTGCATTTTTCGGCTAAACAGCTAGAATTCCGCGCGATTCCCATATTTTGGTGTGTTATAGCCCACGCCTTCCGAGTGGTCTTGGGACCTCCGGACCCCGATCACCTAATATTTTTCCGGACTATCAAATAAGACCAAAGGAACCATAGTCACCACCCTGCCAAGATCTTTCCACATTTTTTGCATGTTACTGAAAAAGACCTAGAATTTCGCCTGATTCCCATATTTTCGTGTGCTATACCCACGCATTCCGAGTGGTCCCAAGAGCTGCGGACCCCGATCGCCTAAAAATTTTCCGGGGAATCAAATACGACCTAAGGAACCATAGTATCCGCCCCGCCATGATCGTTTCTTTTTTTTTTTCGTTTTTCGGCCAAACAACTAGAATTCCGTGCGATTCCCATATTTTTGAGTGTTGTAACCCACACCTTCTGAGAGGTCCCGGGACCTTAGGACCCCTATCGCCTAAAATTATTCCGGACTATCAAATACGACCTAAGGAACCATAGTCACCGCCCAGCCATGATCATTCCTCATTTGATGCGTTTTTCGGCCAAAAAACTAGAATTCCGCCCGATTACAATATTTTTGTGTGCTATTGCCCACCCTTCCCAGTGGTTCCGGGACCCCCGGACCCCGATCGCCTAAAATTTTTCCGGGCCATCAAATACGACCTAAGGAACCATAGTAACCGCCCCGCCATCATCGTTTCTCATTTTTTGCATTTTTCGGCCAAAAAACTAGAATTACGCCCGATTCCCATATTTTTGTGTGCTATAGCCCACGCCTTGCGAGTGGTCCCGGGACCTCCTGACCCCTATCGCCTAAAATTTTTCCGGACTATCAAATACGACCTAAGGAACCATAGTATCAGCCACGCCATGATCGTTCCTCTTTTTTTGCTTTTTTCGGCCAAACAACTAGAATTCCACGCGATTCCCATATTTTTGTGTGTTATAGCCCACGCCTTCCGAGTGGTCCCGGGACCTCCTGACCCCTATCGCCTAAAATTTTTCCGGACTATCAAATACGACCTAAGGAACCATAGTAACTGCCCCGCCATCATCGTTTCTCATTTTTTGCATTTTTCGGCCAAAAAACTAGAATTACGCCCAATTCCCATATTTTTGTGTGTTATAGCCCACGCCTTCCGAGTGGTCCCGGGACCTCCTGACCCCTATCGCCTAAAATTTTTCCGGACTATCAAATATGACCTAAGGAACCATAGTATCCGCCCCGCCATGATCGTTCCTTAGTTTTTGCATTTTTCAGCCAAACAACTAGAATTCCGCGCGATTCCCATATTTTTGTGTGCTATAGCCCACGCCGTCCGAGTGGTCCCGGGACCTCCTGACCCCTATCGCCTAAAATTTTTCCGAACTATCAAATACGACCTAAGGAACCATAGTATCCGCCCCGCCATGATCGTTCCTCTTTTTTTTCAGTTTTTCGGCCAAACAACTAGAATTCCACGCGATTCCCATATTTTTGTGTGTTATAGCCCACGCCTTCCGAGTGGTCCTGGGACCTCCGGTTCCTATCACCTAATATTTTTCCGGACAATCAAATAAGACCAAAGGAACCATAGTCACCACCCTTCCAAGATCTTTCCACATTTTTTGCATGTTACTGAAAAGACCTAGAATTTCGCCCGATTCCCATATTTTCGTGTGCTATACCCACGCATTCCGAGTGGTCCCAAGAGCCGCGGACCCCGATCGCCTAAAATTTTTCCGGGCAATCAAATACGACCTAAGGAACCATAGTATCTGCCCCGCCATGATCGTTTCTTATTTTTTGTGTTTTTCGGCCAAACAACTAGAATTCCGCGCGATTCCCATATTTTTGTGTGTTATAGCCCACACTTTCCGAGAGGTCCCGGGACCTCAGGACCCCTATCGCATAAAATTTTTCCGGACTATCAAATACGACCTAAGGAACCATAGTCACCGCCCAGCCATGATCATTCCTCATTTGTTGCGTTTTTCGGCCAAAAAACTAGAATTTCGCCCGATTACAATATTTTTGTGTGCTATTGCCCACCCTTCCCAGTGGTTCCGGGACCCCCCGGACCCCGATCGCCTAAAATTTTTTCGGGCCGTCAAATACGACCTAAGGAACCATAGAAACCGCCCTGCCATCATCGTTTCTCATTTTTTGCATTTTTTGGCCGAAAAACTAGAATTACTCCCGATTCCCATATTTTTGTGTGTTATAGCCCACGCCTTCCGAGTGGTCCCGGGACATCCTGACCCCTATCGCCTAAAATTTTTCCGGACTATCAAATACGACCTAAGGAACCATAGTATCTGCCCCGCCAAGATCGTTCCTCTTTTTTTGCATTTTTCGGCCAAACAACTAGAATTCCACGCGATTCCCATATTTTTGTGTGTTATAGCCCACGCCTTCCGAGTGGTCCCGGGACCTCCGGACCCATATCGCCTAATATTTTTCCGGACTATCAAATAAGACCAAAGGAACCATAGTCACCACCCTTCCAAGATCTTTCCACATGTTTTGCATGTTACTGAAAAAGACATAGAATTTTGCTCGATTCCCATATTTTCGTGTGCTATACCCACGCATTCCGAGTGGTCCCAAGAGCCGCGGACCCCGATCGCCTAAAATTTTTCCGGGCAATCAAATACGACCTAAGGAACCATAGTATCCGCCCGCCATGATCGTTCCTTATTTTTTGCGTTTTTCGGCCAAACAACTAGAATTCCGCGAGATTCCCATATTTTTGTGTGTTATAGCCCACACCTTCCGAGTGTTCCCGGGACCTCAGGACCCCTATCGCCTAAAATTTTTCCGGACTATCAAATATGACCTAAGGAACCATAGTCACCGCCCAGCCATGATAATTCCTCATTTGTTGCATTTTTCGGACAAAAAACTAGAATTCCGCCCGATTACAATATTTTTGTGTGCTATTGCCCACCCTTCCCAGTGGTTCCGGGACCCCTGGACCCCAATCGCCTAAAATTTTTCCGGGCCGTCAAATACGACCTAAGGAACCATAGTAACCGCCCCGCCATCATCGTTTCTCATTTTTTGCATTTTTTGCATTTTTTGGCCAAAAACTAGAATTACGCCCAATTCCCATATTTTCGGGTGCTATACCCACGCCTTCCAAGTGGTTCGGGGAGCCGCGGACCCCGATCCCCTAAACTTTTTCCGGACTATCAAATACGACCTAAGGTACCATAGTCACCGCCCGACCATGATCGTTCCAAATGCTTTGCATTTTTGGCCAAAAAACTAAAACTCCGCGCGATTTGCATATTTTCGTGTGCTATAGCTTACGCCTTCCGAGTGGTCCCGGGAGCCGTGGACCCCGATCGCCTAAAATTTTCTGGGCCATCAAATAAGACCTAAGGAACCATAGTCACTGCCCCGCCATGATCGTTCCTCATTTATTGCATTTTCGGCCAAAAAACTAGAATTTCGCTCGATTACCATATTTTTGTGTGCTATTGCCCACGCCTTCCGAGTGGGCCGGGCTGCCGGACTCGGATCGCCTAAAAACTTTTTGGGCCATCAATTAGGACCTAAGGAACCATAGTCACCGCCTCGCCATGATCGTTCCTCATTTTTTACATTTTTTGCCAAAAAACTAGAATTCCGCCCGATTCCCATATTTTTGTGTGCTATCGCCCACGCCTTCCGAGTGGGCCGGGGCCCCCGGAGCCGGATCGACTAAAAAGTTTCCGGACTATCAAATACGACCTAAGGAACCATAGTATCTGCCCCGCCATGATCGTTCTTCATTTTTGGCATTTTTCGGCCAAACAGCTAGAATTTCGCGTGATTCCCATATTTTCGTGTGCTATAGCCCACGCCTTCCGAGTGGGCCGTGCCCCCTCACTCGGATCACCTAAAACGTTTTGGGACATCAAATAAGACCTAAGGAACCATAGTCACCTTTCCGCCATGATCGTTTCTCATTTTTTGCATTTTTCGGCCAAACAACTAGAATTCCGCGCGATTCCCATATTTTTGTGTGTTATAGCCCACGCCTTCCGAGTGGTCCCGGGACCTCCTGACCCCTATCGCCTAAAATTATTCCGGACTATCAAATATGACCTAAGGAACCTAGTATCCTCCCCGCCATGATCGTTGCTCTTTTTTTGTGTTTTTCGGCCAAACAACTAGAATTCCGCGCAATTCCCATATTTTTGTGTGTTATAGCCCACACCTTCCGAGAGGTCCCGGGACCTCAGGACCCCTATCGCCTAAAATTATTCCGGACAATCAAATACGACCTAAGGAACCATAGTCACCGCCCAGCCATGATCATTCCTCATTTGATGCATTTTTCGGCCAAAAAACTAGAATTCCGCCCGATTACAATATTTTTGTGTGCTATTGCCCACCCTTCCCAGTGGTTCCGGGACCCCCGGACCCCGATCGCCTAAAATTTTTCCGGGCCGTCAAATACGACCTAAGGAACCATAGTAACCGCCCCGCCATCATCGTTTCTCATGTTTTTCATTTTTCGGCCAAAAAACTAGAATTACGCTCGATTCCCATATTTTTGTGTGTTATAGCCCACGCCTTCCGAGTGGTCCCGGGACCTCCTGACCCCTATCGCCTAAAATTTTTCCGGACTATCAAATACGACCTATGGAACCATAGTATCTGCCCCGCCAAGATCGTTCCTCTTTTTTTGCATTTTTTGGCCAAACAACTAGAATTCCACGTGATTCCCATATTTTTATGTGTTATAAACCATGCCTTCCGAGTGGTCCCGGGACCTCCGGACCCCTATCGCCTAATATTTTTCCGGACTATCAAATAAGACCAAAGGAACCATAGTCACCACCCTGCCAATATCTTTCCACATTTTTTGCATGTTACTGAAAAAGACCTAGAATTTCGCCCGATTCCCATATTTTCGTGTGCTATACCCACGCATTCCGAGTGGTCCCAAGAGCCGCGGACCCCGATCGCCTAAAATTTTTCCGAGCAATCAAATACGACCTAAGGAACCATAGTATCTGCTCCGCCATGATCGTTTCTTATTTTTTGCGTTTTTCGTCCAAACAACTAGAATTCGCGCGATTCCCATATTTTTGTGTGTTATAGCCCACACCTTCCGAGTGGTCCCAGGACCTCAGGACCCCTATCGCCTAAAATTATTCTGAACTATCAAATACGACCTAAGGAACCATAGTCACCGCCCAGCCATGATCATTCCTCATTTGATGCATTTTTCGGCCAAAAAACTAGTATTCCGCCCGATTACAATATTTTTGTGTGCTATTGCCCACCCTTCCCAGTGGTTCCGGGACGCCCAGACCCCGATCGCCTAAAATTTTTCTGGGCCGTCAAATACGACCTAAGGAACCATAGTAACCGCCCCACCATCATCATTTCTCATTTTTTGCATTTTTCGGCCAAAAAATTAGAATTACGCCCGATTCCCATATTTTTGTGTGTTATAGCCCATGCCTTCCGAGTGGTCCCGGGACCTCCTGACCCCTATCGCCTAACATTTTTCCGGACTATCAAATACGACCTAAGGAACCATAGTATCTGCCCCGCCAAGATCGTTCCTCTTTTTTGCATTTTTCGGCCAAACAACTAGAATTCCACGCGATTCCCATATTTTTGTGTGTTATAGCCCACGCCTTCCGAGTGGTCCCGGGACATCCGGACCCCTATCGCCTAATATTTTTCCGGACTTTCAAATAAGACCAAAGGAACCATAGTCACCACCCTACCCCACATTTTTTGCATGTTACTGAAAAAGACCTAGAATTTCGCCCGATTCCCATATTTTCGTGTGCTATACCCACGCCCTCCAAGTGGTCCGGGGAGCCGCGGACCCCGATCGCCTAAAATTTTTTCCGGACTATCAAATACGACCTAAGGTACCATATTCACCGCCTCACCATGATCGTTCCAAATGCTTTGCATTTTTTGGCCAAAAAAGTAGAACTCCGCGCGATTTGCATATTTTCGTGTGCTATAGCTTACGCCTTCCGAGTGGTCCCGGGAGCCGTGGACCCCGATCGCCTAAAATTTTCCGGGCCATCAAATAAGACTTAAGTAACCATAGTCACCGCCCCGCCATGATCGTTCCTCATTTATTGCATTTTTCGGCCAAAAAACTAGAATTTCGCTCTATTACCATATTTTTGTGTGCTATTGCCCACGCCTTCCGAGTGGGCCGGGCCGCCGGACTCGGATCGCCTAAAAACTTTTCGGGCCATCAATTAGGAACTAAGGAACCATAGTCACCGCCTCGCCATGATCGTTTCTTATTTTTTGCGTTTTTCGGCCAAACAACTAGAATTCCGCGCGATTCCCATATTTTTGTGTGTTATAGCCCACACCTTCCGAGAGGTCCCGGGACCTCAGGACCCCTATCGCCTAAAATTTTTCCGGACTATCAAATACGACCTAAGGAACCATAGTCACCGCCCAGCCATGATCATTCCTCATTTGTTGCATTTTTCGGCCAAAAAACTAGAATTCCGCCCGATTACAATATTTTTGTGTGCTATTGCCCACCCTTCCCAGTGGTTCCGGGACCCCCAGACCCCGATCGCCTAAAATTTTTCCGGGCCATCAAATACGACCTAAGGAACCATAGTAACTGCCCCGCCATCATCGTTTCTTATTTTTTGCATTTTTCGGCCAAAGAACTAGTATTCCGCGCGATTCCCATATTTTTGTGTGTTATAGCCCACGCCTTCCGAGTGGTCCCGGGAACTCCTGACCCCTATCGCCTAAAATTTTTCCAGACTATCAAATATGACCTAAGGAACCATAGTATCCTCCTCGCCATGATCGTTCCTCTTTTTTGAGTTTTTCGGCCAAACAACTAGAATTCCGCGCGATTCCCATATTTTTGTGTGTTATAGCCCACGCCTTCCGAGTGGTCCCGGGACCTCCGGACCCCTATCGCCTAATATTTTTCCGGACTATCAAATAAGACCAAAGGAACCATAGTCACCACCCTGCCAATATCTTTCCACATTTTTTGCATGTTACTGAAAAAGACCTAGAATTTCGCCCGATTCCCATATTTTCGTGTGCTATACCCACGCATTCCGAGTGGTCCCAAGAGCCGCGGACCCCGATCGCCTAAAATTTTTCCGAGCAATCAAATACGACCTAAGGAACCATAGTATCTGCCCCGCCATGATCGTTTCTTATTTTTTGCGTTTTTCGGCCAAACAACTAGAATTCGCGCGATTCCCATATTTTTGTGTGTTATAGCCCACACCTTCTGAGAGGTCCCGGGACCTCAGGACCCCTATCGCCTAAAATTTTTCCGGACTATCAAATACGACCTAAGGAACCATAGTCACCGCCCAGCCATGATCATTCCTCATTTGATGCGTGTTTCGGCCAAAAACCTAGAATTCCGCCCGATTACAATATTTTTGTGTGCTATTGCCCACCCTTCCCACTGGTTCCGGGACCCCCGGACCCCGATCGCCTAAAAATTTTCTGGGCCATCAAATACGACCTAAGAAACCATAGTAACCGCCCCGCCATCATCGTTTCTCATTTTTTGCAATTTTCGGCCAAAAAACTAGAATTACGCTCGATTCCCATATTTTTGTGTGTTATAGCCCACGCCTTCCGAGTGGTCCCGGGACCTCCTGACCCCTATCGCCTAAATTTTTTCCGGACTATCAAATACGACCTAAGGAACCATAGTATCTGCCCCGCCAAGATCGTTCCTCTTTTTTTGCATTTTTCGGCCAAACAACTAGAATTCCACGCGATTCCCATATTTTTGTGTGTTATAAACCATGCCTTCCGAGTGGTCCCGGGACCTCCGGACCCCTATCGCCTAATATTTTTCCGGACTATCAAATAAGACCAAAGGAACCATAGTCACCACCCTGCCAATATCTTTCCACATTTTTTGCATGTTACTGAAAAAGACCTAGAATTTCGCCCGATTCCCATATTTTCGTGTGCTATACCCACGCATTCCGAGTGGTCCCAAGAGCCGCGGACCCCGATCGCCTAAAATTTTTCCGAGCAATCAAATACGACCTAAGGAACCATAGTATCTGCTCTGCCATGATCGTTTCTTATTTTTTGCGTTTTTCGTCCAAACAACTAGAATTCGCGCGATTCCCATATTTTTGTGTGTTATAGCCCACACCTTCCGAGTGGTCCCAGGACCTCAGGACCCCTATCGCCTAAAATTTTTCCGGACTATCAAATATGACCTAAGGAACCATAGTCACCGCCCAGCCATGATCATTCCTCATTTGTTGCATTTTTTGGCCAAAAAACTAGAATTCCGCCTGATTACAATATTTTTGTGTGCTATTGCCCACCCTTCCCAGTGGTTCCGGGAACCCCAGAACCCGATCGCCTAAAATTTTTCCGGACCATCAAATACGACCTAAGGAACCATAGTAACCGCCCCGCCATCATCGTTTCTCATTTTTTGCATTTTTCGGCCAAAAAACTAGAATTCCGCGCGATTCCCATATTTTTGTGTGTTATAGCCCAGGCCTTCCGAGTGGTCCCGGGAACTCCTGACCCCTATCGCCTAAAATTTTTCCAGACTATCAAATATGACCTAAGGAACCATAGTATCCTCCCCGCCATGATCGTTCCTCTTTTTTTGAGTTTTTCGGCCAAACAACTAGAATTTCGCGCGATTCCCATATTTTTGTGTGTTATAGCCCACACCTTCTGAGAGGTCCCGGGATCTCAGGACCCCTATCGCCTAAAATTATTCTGAACTATCAAATACGACCTAAGGAACCATAGTCACCGCCCAGCCATGATCATTCCTCATTTGATTCATTTTTCGGCCAAAAAACTAGTATTCCGCCCGATTACAATATTTTTGTGTGCTATTGCCCACCCTTCCCAGTGGATCCGGGACGCCCAGACCCCGATCGCCTAAAATTTTTCTGGGCCGTCAAATACGACCTAAGGAACCATAGTAACCGCCCCACCATCATCGTTTCTCATTTTTTGCATTTTTCGGCCAAAAAATTAGAATTACGCCCGATTCCCATATTTTTGTGTGTTATAGCCCATGCCTTCCGAGTGGTCCCGGGACCTCCTGACCCCTATCGCCTAACATTTTTCCGGACTATCAAATACGACCTAAGGAACCATAGTATCTGCCCCGCCAAGATCGTTCCTCTTTTTTTGCATTTTTTGGCCAAACAACTAGAATTCCACGCGATTCCCATATTTTTGTGTGTTATAGCCCACGCCTTCCGAGTGGTCCCGGGACATCCGGACCCCTATCGCCTAATATTTTTCCGGACTATCAAATAAAACCAAAGGAACCATAGTCACCACCCTTCCAATATCTTTCCACATTTTTTGCATGTTACTGAAAAAGACCTAGAATTTCGCCCGATTCCCATATTTTCGTGTGCTATACCCACGCATTCCGAGTGGTCCCAAGAACCGCGGACCCCGATCGCCTAAAATTTTTCCGAGCAATGAAATACGACCTAAGGAACCATAGTATCTGCCCCGCCATGATCTTTTCTTATTTTTTGCATTTTTCGGCCAAACAACTAGAATTCGCGCGATTCCCATATTTTTGTGTGTTATAGCCCACACCTTCCGAGTGGTCCCAGGACCTCAGGACCCCTATCGCCTAATATTTTTCCGGACTATCAAATATGACCTAAGGAACCATAGTCACCGCCCAGCCATGATCATTCCTCATTTGTTGCGTTTTTTGGCCAAAAAACTAGAATTCCGCCCGATTACAATATTTTTGTGTGCTATTGCCCACCCTTCACAGTGGTTCCGGGACCCCCAGACCCCGATCGCCTAAAATTTTTCCGGGCCATCAAATACGACCTAAGGAACCATAGTAACTGCCCCGCCATCATCGTTTCTCATTTTTTGCATTTTTCGGCCAAAGAACTAGTATTCCGCGCGATTCCCATATTTTTGTGTGTTATAGCCCACGCCTTCCGAGTGGTCCCGGGAACTCCTGACCCCTATCGCCTAAAATTTTTCCAGACTATCAAATATGACCTAAGGAACCATAGTATCCTCCTCGCCATCATCGTTCCTCTTTTTTTGAGTTTTTCGGCCAAACAACTAGAATTCCGCGCGATTCCCATATTTTTGTGTGTTATAGCCCACGCTTTCCGAGTGGTCCCGGGACCTCCGGACCCCTATCGCCTAATATTTTTCCGGACTATCAAATAAGACCAAAGGAACCATAGTCACCACCCTGCCAATATCTTTCCATATTTTTTGCATGTTACTGAAAAAGACCTAGAATTTCGCCCGATTCCCATATTTTCGTGTGCTATACCCACGCATTCCGAGTGGTCCCAAGAGCCGCGGACCCCGATCGCCTAAAATTTTTCCGAGCAATCAAATACGACCTAAGGAACCATAGTATCTGCCCCGCCATGATCGTTTCTTATTTTTTGCGTTTTTCGGCCAAACAACTAGAATTCGCGCGATTCCCATATTTTTGTGTGTTATAGCCCACACCTTCTGAGAGGTCCCGGGACCTCAGGACCCCTATCGCCTAAAATTTTTCCGGACTATCAAATACGACTTAAGGAACCATAGTCACCGCCCAGCCATGATCATTCCTCATTTGATGCGTGTTTCGGCCAAAAACCTAGAATTCCGCCCGATTACAATATTTTTGTGTGCTATTGCCCACCCTTCCCACTGGTTCCGGGACCCCCGGACCCCGATCGCCTAAAATTTTTTCGGGCCATCAAATACGACCTAAGGAACCATAGTAACCGCCCCGCCATCATCGTTTCTCATTTTTTGCATTTTTCGGCCAAAAAACTAGAATTATGCCTGATTCTTATATTTTTGTGTGTTATAGCCCACGCCTTCCGAGTGGTCCCGGGACCTCCTGACCCCTATCGCCTAAAATTTTTCCAGAATATCAAATACGACCTAAGGAACCATAGTATCTGCCCCGCCATGATCGTTCCTCTTTTTTTGCGTTTTTCGGCCAAACAACTAGAATTCCACGCGATTCCCATATTTTTGTGTGTTATAGCCCACGCCTTCCGAGTGGTCCCGGGACCTCCGGACCCCTATCGCCTAATATTTTTCCGGACTATCAAATAAGACCAAAGGAACCATAGTCACCACCCTGCAAATATCTTTCCACATTTTTTGCATGTTACTGAAAAAGACCTAGAATTTCGCCCGATTCCCATATTTTCGTGTGCTATACCCATGCATTCCGAGTGGTCCCAAGAGCCGCGGACCCAGATCGCCTAAAATTTTTCCGAGCAATCAAATACGACCTAAGGAACCATAGTATCCGCCCCGCCATGATCGTTTCTTATTTTTTGCATTTTTCGGCCAAACAACTAGAATTCCGCACGATTCCCATATTTTTGTGTGTTATAGCCCACACCTTCCGAGTGGTCCCGGTACCTCAGGACCCCTATCGCTTAAAATTTTTCCGGACTATCAAATACGACCTAAGGAACCATAGTCACCGCCCAGCCATGATCATTCCTCATTTGTTGCGTTTTTCGGCCAAAAAACTAGAATTCCGCCCGATTACAATATTTTTGTGTGATATTGCCCACCCTTCCCAGTGGTTCCGGGACCCCCGGACCCGATCGCCTAAAATTTTTCCGGGCCGTCAAATACGACCCAAGGAACCATAGTAACCGCTCCGCCATCATCGTTTCTCATTTTTTGCATTTTTCGGCCAAAAAACTAGAATTACGCCCGATTCCCATATTTTCATGTGCTATACCCACGCCTTCCAAGTGGTCCTGGGAGCCGCGGACCCCGATCGCCTAAAATTTTTCCGGACTATCAAATACGACCTAAGGTACCATAGTCACCTCTCCACCATGATCGTTCCAAATGCTTTGCATTTTTTATCCAAAAAACTAGAACTCCGCGCGATTTGCATATTTTCATGTGGTATAGCTTACGCCTTCCGAGTGGTCCCGGGAGCCGTGGACCCCGATCGCCTAAAATTTTTCGGGCCATCAAATAAGACCTAAGGAACCATAGTCAACGCCCCGCCATGATCATTCCTCATTTATTGCGTTTTTCGGCCAAACAACTAGAATTCCGCGCGATTCCCATATTTTTGTGTGTTATAGCCCACACCTTCCGAGAGGTCCCGGGACCTCAGGACCCCTATCGCCTAAAATTTTTCCGGACTATCAAATACGACCTAAGGAACCATAGTCACCGCCCAGCCATGATCATTCCTCATTTGTTGTGTTTTTCGGCCAAAAAACTAGAATTCCGCCCGATTACAATATTTTTGTATGCTATTGCCTACCCTTCCCAGTGGTTTCGGGTCCCCCGGACCCCGATCGCCTAAAAATTTTCCGGGCCATCAAATACGACCTAAGGAACCATAGTAACCGCCCTGCCATCATCGTTTCTCATTTTTTGCATTTTTCGGCCAAAAAACTAGAATTACGCCCGATTCCCATATTTTTGGGTGCTATACCCACGCCTTCCAAGTGGTCCGGGGAGCCGCGGACCCCGATCGCCTAAACTTTTTCCGGACTATCAAATACGACCTAAGGTACCATACTCACTGCCCCACCATGATCGTTCCAAATGCTTTGCATTTTTTGGCCAAAAAACTAGAACTCCGCGCGATTTGCATATTTTCGTGTGCTATAGCTTACGCCTTCCGAGTGGTCCCGGGAGCCGTGGACCCTGATCGCCTAAAATTTTCCGTGCCATCAAATAAGACCTAAGGAACCACAGTCACCGCCCCGCCATGATCGTTCCTCATTTATTGCGTTTTCGGCCAAAAAACTAGAATTTCGATCGATTACCATATTTTTGTGTGCTATTGCCCACGCGTTCCGAGTGGGCCGGTCCGCCGGACTCGGATCGCCTAAAAACTTTTCGGGCCATCAATTAGGACCTAAGGAACCATAGTCACCACCTTGCCGTGATCGTTCCTCATTTTTTGCATTTTTTGGCCAAAAAACTAGAATTTCGCCCAATTCCCATATTTTTTGTGTGCTATCGCCCATGCCTTCCGAGTTGGTCGGGCCCCCCGGAGCCGGATCGCCTAAAAATTTTCCGGACTATAAAATACGACCTAAGGAACCATAGTATCCGCCCCGCCATGATCGTTCCTCTTTTTTGAGTTTTTCGGCCAAACAACTAGAATTCCGCGCGATTCCCATATTTTTGTGTGTTATAGCCCACACCTTCCGAGTGGTCCCGGTACCTCAGGACTCCTATCGCCTAAAATTTTTCCGGACTATCAAATACGACCTAAGGAACCATAGTCATCGCCCAGCCATGATCATTCCTCATTTGTTGCATTTTTCGGCCAAAAAACTAGAATTCCGCCCGATTACAATATTTTTGTGTGCTATTGCCCACCCTTCCTAGTGGTTCCGGGACCCCCGGACCCCGATCGCCTAAAATTTTTCCGGGCTGTCAAATACGACCCAAGGAACCATAGTAACCTCTCCGCCATCATCGTTTCTCATTTTTTGCATTTTTCGGCCAAAAAACTAGAATTAAGCCCGATTCCCATATTTTTGGGTGCTATACCCACGCCTTCCAAGTGGTCCGGGGAGCCGCGGACCCCGATCGCCTAAACTTTTTCCGGACTATCAAATACGACCTAAGGTACCATACTCACTGCCCCACCATGATCGTTCCAAATGCTTTGCATTTTTTGGCCAAAAAACTAGAACTCCGCGCGATTTGCATATTTTCGTGTGCTATAGCTTACGCCTTCCGAGTGGTCCCGGGAGCCGTGGACCCCGATCGCCTAAAATTTTCCGTGCCATCAAATAAGACCTAAGGAACCACAGTCACCGCCCCGCCATGATCGTTCCTCATTTATTGCGTTTTCGGCCAAAAAACTAGAATTTCGATCGATTACCATATTTTTGTGTGCTATTGCCCACGCGTTCCGAGTGGGCCGGTCCGCCGGACTCGGATCGCCTAAAAACTTTTCGGGCCATCAATTAGGACCTAAGGAACCATAGTCACCACCTTGCCATGATCGTTCCTCATTTTTTGCATTTTTTGGCCAAAAAACTAGAATTTCGCCCAATTCCCATATTTTTGTGTGCTATCGCCCATGCCTTCCGAGTTGGTCGGGCCCCCTGGAGCCGGATCGCCTAAAAATTTTCCGGACTATAAAATACGACCTAAGGAACCATAGTCACCGCCCCGCCATGATCGTTCCTTATTTTTTGCGTTTTTTGGCCAAACAACTAGAATTCCGCGCGATTCCCATATTTTCTTGTGCTATAGCCCATGCCTTCCGAGTGGGCCGTGCCCCGCTCACGCGGATCACCTAAAACGTTTTTGGGTCATCAAATAAGTCCTAAGGAACAATAGTCACCTTCCCTCCATGATCGTTTCTCATTTTTTGCATTTTTCGGCCAAACAACTAGAATTCCGCGCGATTCCCATATTTTTGTGTGTTATAGCCCACGCCTTCCGAGTGGTCCTGGGACCTCCCGACCCCTATCGCCTAAAAATTTTCCGGACTATAAAATACGACCTAAGGAACCATAGTATCCGCCCCGCCATGATCGTTCCTCTTTTTTTTGCGTTTTTCGGCCAAACAACTAGAATTTCGCGCGATTCCCATATTTTTGTGTGTTATAGCCCATGTCTTCCGAGTGGTCCCGGGACCTCCTGACCCCTATCGCCTAAAATTTTTCCGGACTATCAAATAAGACCTAAGAAACATAGTATCCGCCCCGCCATGATCGTTCCTCTTTTTTTGAGTTTTTCGGCCAAACAACTAGAATTCCGCGCGATTCCCATATTTTTGTGTGTTATAGCCCACGCCTTCCGAGTGGTCCTGGGACCTCCGGACCCCTATCGCCTAATATTTTTCCGAACTATCAAATAAGACCAAAGGAACCATAGTCACCACCCTGCCAAGATCGTTCCACATTTTATGCATGTTACTGAAAAAGACCTAGAATTTCGCCCGATTCCCATATTTTCGTGTGCTATACCCACGCATTCAGAGTGGTCCCAAGAGCCGCGGACCCTGATCGCCTAAAATTTTTCCGGGCAATCAAATACGACCTAGTGAACCATAGTATCTGCCTCGCCATGATCGTTCCTTATTTTTTGCGTTTTTCGGCCAAACAACTAGAATTCCGCGCGATTCCCATATTTTTGTGTGTTATAGCCCACACCTTCCGAGTGGTCCCGGGACCTCAGGACCCCTATCGCCTAAAATTTTTACGGACTATCAAATACGACCTAAGGAACCATAGTCACCGCCCCGCCATGATCGTTCCTAGTCTTTTGCGTTTTTCAGCCAAAAAACTAGAATTCCGGGCGATTTCCATATTTTTGTGTGCAGCCCACGCCTTCCAAGGGGTCCCGGGAACCTGATCCCCGATCGCCTAAAAATTTTCCGGGCCATCAAATACGACCTAAGGAACCATAGTAACCACCTCGCCATGATCGTTCCTCATTTTTTGCGTTTCTCGGCCAAACAACTAGAATTCCGCGCGATTCCCATATTTTTGTGTGTTATAGCCCACACCTTCCGAGTGGTCCCGGTACCTCAGGACCCCTATCGCCTAAAATTTTTCCGGACTATCAAATACGACCTAAGGAACCATAGTCACCGCCCAGCCATGATCATTCCTCATTTGTTGCGTTTTTCGGCCAAAAAACTAGAATTCCGCCCGATTACAATATTTTTGTGTGATATTGCCCACCCTTCCCAGTGGTTCCGGGACCCCCGGACCCGATCGCCTAAAATTTTTCCGGGCCGTCAAATACGACCCAAGGAACCATAGTAACCGCTCCGCCATCATCGTTTCTCTTTTTTTGCATTTTTCGGCCAAAAAACTAGAATTACGCCCGATTCCCATATTTTCATGTGCTATACCCACGCCTTCCAAGTGGTCCTGGGAGCCGCGGACCCCGATCGCCTAAAAATGTTTTGGACTATCAAATACGACCTAAGGTACCATAGTCACCGCCCCACCATGATCGTACCAAATGCTTTGCATTTTTCGGCCAAAAAACTAGAACTCCGCGCGATTTGCATATTTTCATGTGGTATAGCTTACGCCTTCCGAGTGGTCCCGGGAGCCGTGGACCCCGATCGCCTAAAATTTTTCGGGCCATCAAATAAGACCTAAGGAACCATAGTCAACGCCCCGCCATGATCATTCCTCATTTATTGCGTTTTTCGGCCAAACAACTAGAATTCCGCGCGATTCCCATATTTTTGTGTGTTATAGCCCACGCCTTCCGAGTGGTCCTGGGACCTCCGGACCCCTATCGCCTAATATTTTTCCGGACTATCAAATAAGACCAAAGGAACCATAGTCACCACCCTGCCAAGATCTTTCCACATTTTTTGCATGTTACTGAAAAAGACCTAGAATTTCGCCCGATTCCCATATTTTCGTGTGCTATACCCACGCGTTCCGAGTGGTCCCAAGAGCCGCGGACCACGATCGCCTAAAATTTTTCCGAGCAATCCAATACGACCTAAGGAACCATAGTATCTGCCCCGCCATGATCGTTTCTTATTTTTTGCATTTTTCGGCCAAACAACTAGAATTCCGCGCGATTCCCATATTTTTGTGTGTTATAGCCCACACCTTCCGAGTGGTCCCGGTACCTCAGGACTCCTATCGCCTAAAATTTTTCCGGACTATCAAATACGACCTAAGGAACCATAGTCACCGCCCAGCCATGATCATTTCTCATTTGTTGCATTTTTCGGCCAAAAAACTAGAATTCCGCCCGATTACAATATTTTTGTGTGCTATTGCCCACCCTTCCCAGTGGTTCCGGGACCCCCGGACCCCGATCGCCTAAAATTTTTTCGGGCTGTCAAATACGACCCAAGGAACCATAGTAACCTCTCCGCCATCATCGTTTCTCATTTTTTGCATTTTTCGGCCAAAAAACTAGAATTAAGCCCGATTCCCATATTTTTGGGTGCTATACCCACGCCTTCCAAGTGGTCCGGGGAGCCGCGGACCCCGATCGCCTAAACTTTTTCCGGACTATCAAATACGACCTAAGGTACCATACTCACTGCCCCACCATGATCGTTCCAAATGCTTTGCATTTTTTGGCCAAAAAACTAGAACTCCGCGCGATTTGCATATTTTCGTGTGCTATAGCTTACGCCTTCCGAGTGGTCCCGGGAGCCGTGGACCCCGATCGCCTAAAATTTTCCGTGCCATCAAATAAGACCTAAGGAACCACAGTCACCGCCCTGCCATGATCGTTCCTCATTTATTGCGTTTTCGGCCAAAAAACTAGAATTTCGATCGATTACCATATTTTTGTGTGCTATTGCCCACGCGTTCCGAGTGGGCCGGTCCGCCGGAGTCGGATCGCCTAAAAACTTTTCGGGCCATCAATTAGGACCTAAGGAACCATAGTCACCACCTTGCCATGATCGTTCCTCATTTTTTGCATTTTTTGGCCAAAAAACTAGAATTTCGCCCAATTTTCATATTTTTGTGTGCTATCGCCCATGCCTTCCGAGTTGGTCGGGCCCCCTGGAGCCGGATCGCCTAAAAATTTTCCGGACTATAAAATACGACCTAAGGAACCATAGTCACCGCCCCGCCATGATCGTTCCTTATTTTTTGCGTTTTTTGCCCAAACAACTAGAATTCCGCGCGATTCCCATATTTTCTTGTGCTATAGCCCACGCCTTCCGAGTGGGCCGTGCCCCGCTCACGCGGATCACCTAAAACATTTTTGGGTCATCAAATAAGTCCTAAGGAACAATAGTCACCTTCCCTCCATGATCGTTTCTCATTTTTTGCGTTTTTCGGCCAAACAACTAGAATTCCGCGCGATTCCCATATTTTTGTGTGTTATAGCCCACGCCTTCCGAGTGGTCCCGGGACCTCCCGACCCCTATCGCCTAAAAATTTTCCGGACTATAAAATACGACCTAAGGAACCATAGTATCCGCCCCGCCATGATCGTTCCTCTTTTTTTGCGTTTTTCGGCCAAACAACTAGAATTTCGCGCGATTCCCATATTTTTGTGTGTTATAGCCCATGTCTTCCGAGTGGTCCCGGGACCTCCTGACCCCTATCGCCTAAAATTTTTCCGGACTATCAAATAAGACCTAAGAAACCATAGTATCCGCCCCGCCATGATCTTTCCTCTTTTTTTGAGTTTTTCGGCCAAACAACTAGAATTCCGCGCGATTCCCATATTTTTGTGTGTTATAGCCCACGCCTTCCGAGTGGTCCTGGGACCTCCGGACCCCTATCGCCTAATATTTTTCCAAACTATCAAATAAGACCAAAGGAACCATAGTCACCACCCTGCCAAGATCTTTCCCCATTTTTTGCATGTTACTGAAAAAGACCTAGAATTTCGCCCGATTCCCATATTTTCGTATGCTATACCCACGCATTCAGAGTGGTCCCAAGAGCCGCGGACCCCCATCGCCTAAAATTTTTCCGGGCAATCAAATACGACCTAGTGAACCATAGTATCTGCCTCGCCATGATCGTTCCTTATTTTTTGCGTTTTTCGGCCAAACAACTAGAATTCCGTGCGATTCCCATATTTTTGTGTGTTATAGCCCACACCTTCCGAGTGGTCCCGGGACCTCAGGACCCCTATCGCCTAAAATTTTTACGGACTATCAAATACGACCTAAGGAACCATAGTCACCGCCCCGCCATGATCGTTCCTAGTCTTTTGCGTTTTTCAGCCAAAAAACTAGAATTCCGCGCGATTTCCATATTTTTGTGTGCTTTAGCCCACGCCTTCCAAGGGGTCCCGGGAACCTGATCCCCGATCGCCTAAAAATTTTCCGGGCCATCAAATACGACCTAAGGAACCATAGTAACCACCTCGCCATGATCGTTCCTCATTTTTTGCGTTTTTCGGCCAAACAATTAGAATTCCGCGCGATTCCCATATTTTTGTGTGTTATAGCCCACGCCTTCCGAGTGGTCCCGGGACCTCCTGACCCCTATCGCCTAAAATTTTTCCAGACTATCAAATATGACCTAAGGAACCATAGTATCCTCCCCGCCATGATCGTTCCTCTTTTTTTGAGTTTTTCGGCCAAACAACTAGAATTCCGCGCGATTCCCATATTTTTGTGTGTTATAGCCCACGCCTTCCGAGTGGTCCTGGGACCTCCGGACCCCTATCGCCTAATATTTTTCCGAACTATCAAATAAGACCAAAGGAACCATAGTCACCACCCTATCAGGATCTTTCCACATTTTTTGCATGTTACTGAAAAAGACCTAGAATTTCGCCTGATTACAATATTTTTGTGTGCTATTGCCCACCCTTCCCAGTGGTTCCGGGACCCCCGCACCCCGATCGCCTAAAATTTTTCCGGGCCGTCAAATACGACCTAAGGAACCATAGTAACCGCCCCGCCATCATCGTTTCTAATTTTTTGTATTTTTCGGCCAAAAAACTAGAATTACGCCCGATTCCCATATTTTCGCGTGCTATACCCACGCCTTCCAAGTGGTCCGGGTAGCCGCGGACCCCGATCGCCTAAAAATTTTCCGGACTATCAAATTCGACCTAAGGTACCATAGTCACCGCCCCACCATGATCGTTCCAAATGCTTTGCATTTTTTGGCCAAAAGACTAGAACTCCACGCGATTTTCATATTTTCGTGTGCTATAGCTTACGCCTTCCGAGTGGTCCCGGGAGCCGTGGACCTCGATCGCCTAAAATTTTCCGGGCCATCAAATAAGACCTAAGGAACCATAGTCACTGCCCCGCCATGATCGTTCCTCATTTATTTCGTTTTTCGGCCAAAAGACTAGAATTTCGCTCGATTACCATATTTTTGTGTGCTATTGCCCACGCCTTCCGAGTGCGCCGGGCCACCAGACTCGGATCGCCTAAAAACTTTTCGGGCCATCAATTAGGACCTAAGGAACCATAGTCACCGCCTCGCCATGATCGTTCCTTATTTTTTGCATTTTTTGGCCAAAAAACTAGAATTCTGCCCAATTCCCATATTTTTGTGTGCTATCGCCCACGCCTTACGAGTGGGTCGGGCTCCCCGGAGCCGGATCGCCTAAAAATTTTCCGGACTATCAAATACGACCTAAGGAACCATAGTCACCGCCCCGCCATGATCGTTCCTAGTCTTTTGCGTTTTTCAGCCAAAAACTAGAATTCCGCGCGATTTCCATATTTTCGTGTGCTTTAGCCCACGCCTTCTAAGGGGTCCCGGGAACCCCGAACCCCGATCGCCTAAAAAATTTTCGGGCCATCAAATACAACCTAAGGAACCATAGTAACCACCCCGCCATGATCGTTCCTCATTTTTGCGTTTTTCGGCCAAACAACTAGAATTCCGCGCGATTCCCATATTTTTGTGTGTTATAGCCCACGCCTTCCGAGTGGTCCCGGGACCTCCTGACCCCTATCGCCTAAAATTTTTCCGGACTATCAAATACGACCTAAGGAACCATAGTATCCGCCCCGCCATGATCGTTCCTCTTTTTTGCGTTTTTCGGCCAAACAACTAGAATTCCGCGCGATTCCCATATTTTTGTGTGTTATAGCCCACGCCTTTCGTAAAAAACTAGAATTCCGCCCGATTACAATATTTTTCTGTGCTATTGCCCACCCTTCCAAGTGGTTCCGGGACCTCCAGACCCCGATCGCCTAAAATTTTTTCGGGCCATCAAATACGACCTAAGGAACCATAGTAACCGCCCCGCCATCATCGTTTCCCATTTTTTGCATTTTTCGGCCAAAAAACTAGAATTACGCCCGATTCCCATATTTTCGTGTGCTATACCCACGCCTTCCAAGTGGTCCGGGTAGTCGCGGACCCCGATCGCCTAAAATTTTTCCGGACTATCAAATATGACCTAAGGAACCATAGTCACCGCCCCGCCATGATCGTTCCAAATGCTTTGCATTTTTTTGCCAAAAAACTAGAACTCCGCGCGATTTGCATATTTTCGTGTGCTATAGCTTACGCCTTCCGAGTGGTCCCAAGAGCCGTGGACCCCGATCGCCTAAAATTTTCCGGGCCATCAAATACGACCTAAGGAACCATAGTCACCACCCCGCCATGATCGTTCCTCATTTATTGCATTTTTCGGCCAAAAAACTAGAATTCCGCTCGATTACCATATTTTTGTGTGCTATTGCCCACGCCTTCCAAGTGCGCCGGGCCGCCGGACTCGGATCGCCTAAAAACTTTTCAGGCAATCAATTAGGACCTAAGGAACCATAGTCACCGCCTCGCCATGATCGTTCCTCATTTTTTGTATTTTTTGGCCAAAAAACTAGAATTCCGCCCGATTCCCATATTTTTGTGTGCTATCGCCCACGCCTTCCGAGTGGGTCGGGGCCCTGCCCGGAGCCGGATCGCCTAAAAATTTTTCGGACTATAAAATACGACCTAAGGAACCATAGTCACCGCCCCGCCATGAGCGTTCCTAGTCTTTTGCGTTTTTCAGCCAAAAAACAAGAATTCCGTGCGATTTCCATATTTTCGTGTGCTTTAGCCCACGCCTTCCAAGGGGTCCCGGAAACCCCGAACCCCAATCGCCTAAAAGATTTTCGGGCCATCAAATATGACCTAAGGAACCATAGTATCCGCCCCGCCATGATCGTTCCTTATTTTTTGCATTTTTCGGCCAAACAACTAGAATTCCGCGCGATTCCCATATTTTTGTGTGTTATAGCCCACGCCTTCCGAGTGGTCCCGGGACCTCCGGACCCCTATCGCCTAAAATTTTTCCGGACTATCAAATACGACCTAAGGAACCATAGTCACCGCCCAGCCATGATCATTCCTCATTTGTTGTGTTTTTGGGCCAAAAAACTAGAATTCCGCCCGATTACAATATTTTTGTGTGCTATTGCCCACCCTTCCCAGTGGTTCCGGGACACCCGGACCCCGATCGCCTAAAATTTTTCCGGGCCATCAAATACGACCTAAGGAACCATAGTAACCGCCCCGCCATCATCGTTTCTCATTTTTTGCATTTTTCGGCCAAAAAAGTAGAATTACGCCTGATTCCCATATTTTCGTGTGCTATACCCACGCCTTCCAAGTGGTCCGGGGAGCCGCGGACCCCGATCGCCTAAAATTTGTCCGGACTATCAAATACGACCTAAGGTACCATAGTCACCGCCCCACCATGAGCGTTCCAAATGCTTTGCATTTTTTGGCCAAAAAACTAGAACTCCGCGCGATTTGCATATTTTCGTGTGCTATAGCTTACGCCTTCCGAGTGGTCCCGGGAGCCGTGGACCCCGATCGCCTAAAATTTTCCGGGCCATCAAATAAGACCTAAGGAACCATAGTCACCGCCCCGCCATGATCGTTCCTCATTTATTGCGTTTTTCGGCCAAAAAACTAGAATTCCGCTCGATTACCATATTTTTGTGTGCTATTGCCCACGCCTTCCAAGTGTGGTCCCGGGACCTCTGGACCCCTATCGCCTAATATTTTTCCGGACTATCAAATAAGACCTAAGGAACCATAGTCACCGCCTCGCCATGATCGTTCCTCGTTTTTGCATTTTTTGGCCAAAAAACTAGAATTCCGCCCGATTCCCATATTTTTGTGTGCTATCGCCCACGCCTTCCGAGTGGGTCGGGCCCCCGGAGCCGGATCGCCTAAAAATTTTCCGGACTATCAAATACGACCTAAGGAACCATAGTCACCGCCCCGCCATGATCGTTCCTAGTCTTTTGCGTTTTTCAGCCAAAAACCTAGAATTTCGCGCAATTTCCATATTTTCGTGTGCTTTAGCCCACGCCTTCCAAGAGGTCCCGGAAACCCCGAACCCCAATCGCCTAAAAGATTTTCGGGCCATCAAATACGACCTAAGGAACCATAGTATCCGCCCCGCCATGATCGTTCCTTATTTTTTGCGTTTTTCGGCCAAACAACTAGAATTCCGCGCGATTCCCATATTTTTGTGTGTTATAGCCCACACCTTCCGAGTGGTCCCGTGACCTCAGGACCCCTATCGCCTAAAATTTATCCGGACTATCAAATACGACCTAAGGAACCATAGTCACCGCCCAGCCATGATCATTCCTCATTTGTTGTGTTTTTGGGCCAAAAAACTAGAATTCCGCCCGATTACAATATTTTTGTGTGCTATTGCCCACCCTTCCCAGTGGTTCCGGGACACCCGGACCCCGATCGCCTAAAATTTTTCCGGGCCATCAAATATGACCTAAGGAACCATAGTAACCGCCCCACCATCATCGTTTCTCATTTTTTGCATTTTTCGGCCAAAAAAGTAGAATTACGCCTGATTCCCATATTTTCGTGTGCTATACCCACGCCTTCCAAGTGGTCCGGGGAGCCGCGGACCCCGATCGCCTAAAATTTGTCCGGACTATCAAATACGACCTAAGGTACCATAGTCACCGCCCCACCATGAGCGTTCCAAATGCTTTGCATTTTTTGGCCAAAAAACTAGAACTCCGCGCGATTTGCATATTTTCGTGTGCTATAGCTTACGCCTTCCGAGTGGTCCCGGGAGCCGGGGACCCCGATCGCCTAAAATTTTCCGGGCCATCAAATAAGACCTAAGGAACCATAGTCACCGCCCCGCCATGATCGTTCCTCATTTATTGCGTTTTTCGGCCAAAAAACTAGAATTTCGCTCGATTACCATATTTTTGTGTGCTATTGCCCACGCCTTCCAAGTGCGCCGGGCCGCCGGACTCGGATCGCCTAAAAACTTTTCAGGCAATCAATTAGGATCTAAGGAACCATAGTCACCGCCTCGCCATGATCGTTTCTCATTTTTTGCATTTTTTGGCCAAAAAACTAGAATTCCGCCCGATTCCCATATTTTTGTCTGCTATCGCCCACGCCTTCCGAGTGGGTCGGGCCCCCCGGAGCCGAATCGCCTAAAAATTTTCCGGACTATAAAATACGACCTAAGGAACCATAGTCACCGCCCCGCCATGATCGTTCCTAGTCTTTTGCGTTTTTCAGCCAAAAAACTAGAATTCCGCGCGATTTCCATATTTTCGTGTGCTTTAGCCCACGCCTTCCAAGAGGTCCCGGAAACCCCGAACCCCAATCGCCTAAAAGATTTTCGGGCCATCAAATACGACCTAAGGAACCATAGTATCCGCCCCGCCATGATCGTTCCTTATTTTTTGCGTTTTTCGGCCAAACAACTAGAATTCCGCGCGATTCCCATATTTTTGTGTGTTATAGCCCACACCTTCCGAGTGGTCCCGTGACCTCAGGACCCCTATCGCCTAAAATTTATCCGGACTATCAAATACGACCTAAGGAACCATAGTCACCGCCCAGCCATGATCATTCCTCATTTGTTGTGTTTTTGGGCCAAAAAACTAGAATTCCGCCCGATTACAATATTTTTGTGTGCTATTGCCCACCCTTCCCAGTGGTTCCGGGACACCCGGACCCCGATCGCCTAAAATTTTTCCGGGCCATCAAATATGACCTAAGGAACCATAGTAACCGCCCCACCATCATCGTTTCTCATTTTTTGCATTTTTCGGCCAAAAAAGTAGAATTACGCCTGATTCCCATATTTTCGTGTGCTATACCCACGCCTTCCAAGTGGTCCGGGGAGCCGCGGACCCCGATCGCCTAAAATTTATCCGGACTATCAAATACGACCTAAGGTACCATAGTCACCGCCCCACCATGAGCGTTCCAAATGCTTTGCATTTTTTGGCCAAAAAACTAGAACTCCGCGCGATTTGCATATTTTCGTGTGCTATAGCTTACGCCTTCCGAGTGGTCCCGGGAGCCGGGGACCCCGATCGCCTAAAATTTTCCGGGCCATCAAATAAGACCTAAGGAACCATAGTCACCGCCCCGCCATGATCGTTCCTCATTTATTGCGTTTTTCGGCCAAAAAACTAGAATTCCGCTCGATTACCATATTTTTGTGTGCTATTGCCCATGCCTTCCAAGTGCGCCGGGCCGCCGGACTCGGATCGCCTAAAAACTTTTCAGGCAATCAATTAGGATCTAAGGAACCATAGTCACCGCCTCGCCATGATCGTTTCTCATTTTTTGCATTTTTTGGCCAAAAAACTAGAATTCCGCCCGATTCCCATATTTTTGTCTGCTATCGCCCACGCCTTCCGAGTGGGTCGGGCCCCCCGGAGCCGAATCGCCTAAAAATTTTCCGGACTATAAAATACGACCTAAGGAACCATAGTCACCGCCCCGCCATGATCGTTCCTAGTCTTTTGCGTTTTTCAGCCAAAAAACTAGAATTTCGCGCAATTTCCATATTTTCGTGTGCTTTAGCCCACGCCTTCCAAGAGGTCCCGGAAACCCCGAACCCCAATCGCCTAAAAGATTTTCGGGCCATCAAATACGACCTAAGGAACCATAGTATCCGCCCCGCCATGATCGTTCCTTATTTTTTGCGTTTTTCGGCCAAACAACTAGAATTCCGCGCGATTCCCATATTTTTGTGTGTTATAGCCCACACCTTCCGAGTGGTCCCGTGACCTCAGGACCCCTATCGCCTAAAATTTTTCCGGACTATCAAATACGACCTAAGGAACTATAGTCACCTCCCACCCATGATCATTCCTCATTTGTTGCGTTTTTCGGCCAAAAAACTAGAATTCCGCCCGATTACAATATTTTTGAGTGCTATTGCCCACCCTTCCCAGTGGCCCACCCTTCCCAATGGTTTCGGGACCCCCGGACCCCGATCGCCTAAAATTTTTTCGGGCCGTAAAATACAACCTAAGGACCCATAGTAACCGCCCCGCCATCATCGTTTCTCATTTTTTGCATTTTCGGCCAAAAAACTAGAATTACACCCGATTCCCATATTTTCGTGTGCTATACCCACGCCTTCCAAGTGGTCTGGGAGCCGCGAACCCCGATCGCCTAAAATTTTTCCGGACTATCAAATACGACCTAAGGTACCATAGTCACCTCCCCACCATGATCGTTCCAAATGCTTTGCATTTTTTGGCAAAAAAACTAGAACTCCGCGCGATTTGCATATTTTCATGTGCTATAGCTTACGCCTTCCGAGTGGTCCCGGGAGCCGTGGACCCCGATCGCCTAAAATTTTCTTCGGGCCATCAAATAAGACCTAAGGAACCATAGTCACCGCCCAGCCATGATCATTCCTTATTTGTTGTGTTTTTGGGCCAAAAAACTAGAATTCCGCCCGATTACAATATTTTTGTGTGCTATTGCCCACCCTTCCCAGTGGTTCCGGGACACCCGGACCCCGATCGCCTAAAAATTTTCCGGGCCATCAAATACGACCTAAGGAACCATAGTAACTGCCCCGCCATCATCGTTTCTCATTTTTTGCATTTTTCAGCCAAAAAAGTAGAATTACGCCTGATTCCCATATTTTCGTGTGCTATACCCACGCCTTCCAAGTGGTCCAGGGAGCCGCGGACCCCGATCGCCTAAAATTTGTCCGGACTATCAAATACGACCTAAGGTACCATAGTCACCGCCCCACCATGATCGTTCCAAATGCTTTGCATTTTTTGGCCAAAAAACTAGAACTCCGCGCGATTTGCATATTTTCGTGTGCTATAGCTTATGCCTTCCGAGTGGTCCCGGGAGCCGTGGACCTCGATTGCCTAAAATTTTCCGGGCCATCAAATAAGACATAAGGAACCATAGTCACCGCCCCGCCATGATCGTTCCTCATTTATTGCGTTTTTCGGCCAAAAAACTAGAATTCCGCTCGATTACCATATTTTGGTGTGCTATTGCCCACGCCTTCCAAGTGCGCCGGGCCGCCGGACTCGGATCGCCTAAAATCTTTTTGGGCCATCAATTAGGACCTAAGGAACCATAGTCACCGCCTCGCCATGATCGTTCCTCATTTTTTGTATTTTTTGGCCAAAAAACTAGAATTCTGCCCGATTCCCATATTTTTGTGCGCTATCGCCCATGCCTTCCGAGTGGGTCGGGCCCCTCGGAGCCGGATCGCCTAAAAATTTTCCGGACTATAAAATACGACCTAAGGAACCATAGTCACTGCCCCGCCATGATCATTCCTAGTCTTTTGCGTTTTTCAGCCAAAAACTAGAATTCCGCGCGATTTCCATATTTTCGTGTGCTTTAGCCCACGCCTTCCGAGTGGTCCCGGGACCTCCGGACCCCTATCGCCTAATATTTTTTCGGACTATCAAATAAGACCTAAGGAACCATAGTCACCACCCTGCCAAGATCGTTCCTTATTTTTTGCATTTTTCGGCCAAACAACTAGAATTCCGCGCGATTCCCATATTTTTGTGTGTTATAGCCCACGCCTTCCGAGTGGTCCCGGGACCTCCTGACCCCTATCGCCTAAAATTTTTCCGGACTATCAAATACGACCTAAGGAACCATAGTATCCGCCCCGCCATGATCGTTCCTCTTTTTTAGCATTTTTCGGCCAAACAACTAGAATTCCGCGCGATTCCCATATTTTTGTGTGTTATAGCCCACGCCTTTCGAGTGGTCCCGGGACCTCCGGACCCCTATCGCCTAATATTTTTCCGGACTATCAAATAAGACCAAAGGAACCATAGTCACCACCATGCCAAGATCTTTCCATATGTTTTGCATGTTACTGAAAAAGACCTAGAATTCCGCCCGATTACAATATTTTTGTGTGCTATTGCCCACCCTTCCCAGTGGTTCCGGGACCCCCGGACCCCGATCGCCTAAAATTTTTCCGGACCGTCAAATACGACCTAAGGAACCATAGTAGCCGCCCCGCCATCATCGTTTCTCATTTTTTGCATTTTTCGGACAAAAAACTAGAATTACGCCCGATTCCCATATTTTCGTGTGCTATACCCACGCCTTCCAAGTGGTCCGGGGAGCCGCGGACCCCGATCGCCTAAAAATTTTCCAGACTATCAAATACGACCTAAGGTACCATAGTCACCACCGCACCATGATCGTTCCAAATGCTTTGCATTTTTTGGCCAAAAAACTAGAACTCCGCGCGATTTGCATATTTTCGTGTGTTATAGCTTACGCCTTCCGAGTGGTCCAGGGAGCCGTGGACCCCGATTGCCTAAAATTTTCCGGGCCATCAAATAAGACCTAAGGAACCATAGTCACCTCCCCGCCATGATCGTTCCTCATTTTTTGCGTTTTTCGGCCAAACAACTAGAATTCCGCTCCATTACTATATTTTTGTGTGCTATTGCCCAAGCCTTCCGAGTGGGCCGGGCCGCCGGACTCGTATCGCCTAAAAACTTTTCGGGCCATCAATTAGGACCTAAGGAACCATAGTCACCGCCTCGCCATGATCGTTCCTCATTTTTTGTATTTTTTGGCCAAAAAACTAGAATTCCGCCCAATTCCCATATTTTTGTGCGCTATCGCCCACGCCTTCCGAGTGGGTCGGGCCCCTCGGAGCCGGATCGCCTAAAAATTTTCCGGACTATAAAATACGACCTAAGGAACCATAGTCACCGCCCCGCCATGATCGTTCCTAGTCTTTTGCATTTTTCAGCCAAAAAACTAGAATTCCGCGCGATTTCCATATTTTCGTGTGCTTTAGCCCACGCCTTCCGAGTGGTCCCGGGACCTCCTGACCCCTATCGCCTAATATTTTTCCGGACTATCAAATAAGACCAAAGGAGCCATAGTAACCACCATGCCAAGATCTTTCTACATTTTTTGCATGTTACTGAAAAAGACCTAGAATTCCGCCCGATTACAATATTTTTGTGTGCTATTGCCCACCCTTCCCAGTGGTTCCGGGACCCCCGGTCCCCGATCGCCTAAAATTTTTCCGGACCGTCAAATATGACCTAAGGAACCATAGTAGCCGCCCCGCCATCATCGTTTCTCATTTTTTGCTTTTTTCGGACAAAAAACTAGAATTACGCCCGATTCCCATATTTTCGTGTGCTATACCCACGCCTTCCAAGTGGTCCGGGGAGCCGCGGACCCCGATCGCCTAAAAATTTTCCGGACTATCAAATACGACCTAAGGTACCATAGTCACCACCCCACCATGATCGTTCCAAATGCTTTGCATTTTTTGGCCAAAAAACTAGAACTCCGCGCGATTTGCATATTTTCGTGTGCTATAGCTTACGCCTTCCGAGTGGTTCAGGGAGCCGTGGACCCCGATCACCTAAAATTTTCCGGGCCATCAAATAAGACCTAAGGAACCATAGTCACCTCCCCGCCATGATCGTTCCTCATTTATTGCGTTTTTCGGCCAAAAAACTAGAATTCCGCTCCATTACCATATTTTTGTGTGCTATTGCCCAAGCCTTCCGAGTGGGCCGGGCCGCCGGACTCGTATCACCTAAAAACTTTTCGGGCCATCAATTAGGACCTAAGGAACCATAGTCACCGCCTCGCCATGATCGTTCCTCATTTTTTGCATTTTTTGGCCAAAAAACTAGAATTCCGCCCGATTCCCATATTTTTGTGTGCGCCCACGCCTTCTGAGTGGGTCGGGCCCCCCGGAGCCGGATCGCCTAAAAATTTTCCGGTCAATCAAGTACGACCTAATGAACCATAGCCACCGCCCCGCCATGATCGTTCCAAGTCTTTTGCGTTTTTCAGCCAAAAAACTAGAATTCCGCGCGATTTCCATATTTTTGTGTGCTTTAGCCCACGCCTTCCAAGGGGTCCCGGGAACCCCGAACCCCGGTCGCCTAAAATTTTCCGGGCCATCAAATACGACGTAAGGAACCATAGTAACCACCCCGCCATGATCGTTCCTCATTTATTGCGTTTTTCGGCCAAAAAACTAGAATTCCGCTCCATTACCATATTTTTGTGTGCTATTGCCCACGCCTTCCGAGTGCGTCGAGCCGCCGGACTCGGATTGCCTAAAAAATTTTCGGGCCATCAATTAGGACCTAAGGAACCATAGTCACCGCCTAGCCATGATCGTTCCTCATTTTTTGCATTTTTTGGCCAAAATACTAGAATTCCGCCCGATTCCCATATTTTTGTGTGCGCCCACGCCTTCTGAGTGGGTCGGCCCACCGGAGCCGGATCGCCTAAAAATTTTCCGGTCAATAAAGTACGACCTAATGAACCATAGTCACCGCCCCGCCATGATCGTTCCTAGTCTTTTGCGATTTTCAGCCAAAAAACTAGAATTCCGCGCGATTTCAATATTTTTGTGTGCTTTAGCCCACGCCTTCCAAGGGGTCCCGGGAACCACGAACCCCGGTCGCCTAAAATTATCCGGGCCATCAAATACGACGTAAGGAACCATAGTAACCACCCCACCATGATCGTTCCTCATTTATTTAGTTTTTCGGCCAAAAAACTAGAATTCCGCTCCATTACCATATTTTTGTGTGCTATTGCCCACGCCTTCCGAGTGCGCCGAGCCGCCGGACTCGGATCGCCTAAAAACTTTTCGGGCCATCAATTAGGACCTAAGGAACCATAGTCACCGCCTCGCCATGATCGTTCCTCATTTTTTGCATTTTTTGGCCAAAAAACTAGAATTCCGCCCGATTCCCATATTTTTGTGTGCTATCGCCCACGCCTTGCGAGTGGGTCGGGCCCCCCGGAGCCGGATCGCCAAAAAATTTTCCGGACTATCAAATACGACCTAAGGAACCATAGTCAACGCCCCACCATGATCGTTCCTAGTCTTTTGCGTTTTTCAGCCAAAAAACTAGAATTCCGCGCGATTTTCATATTTTCGTGTGCTTTAGCGCATGCCTTCCAAGGGGTCCCGGGAACCCCGAACCCCGATCGCCTAAAAAATTTCCGGGCCATCAAATATGACCTAAGGAACCATAGTAACCACCCCGCCATGATCGTTCCTCATTTTTTGCATTTTTCGGCCAAACAACTAGAATTCCGCGCGATTCCCATATTTTTGTGTGTTATAGCTCACGCCTTCCGAGTGGTCCCGGGACCTCCTGACCCCTATCGCCTAAAATTTTTCCGGACTATCAAATACGACCTAAGGAACCATAGTATCCGCCCCACCATGATCGTTCCTCTTTTTTGAGTTTTTCGGCCAAACAACTAGAATTCCGCGCGATTCCCATATTTTTGTGTTTTATAGCCCACGCCTTCCGAGTGCGCCGGGCCGCCGGACTCGGATCGCCTAACAACTTTTCGGGCCATCAATTAGGACCTAAGGAACCATAGTCACCGCCTCGCCATGATCTTTCCACATTTTTTGCATGTTACTGAAAAAGACCTAGATTTTCGCCCGATTCCCATATTTTCGTGTGCTATACCCACGCATTCCGAGTGGTCCCAAGAGCCGCGGACACCGATCGCCTAAAATTTTTTCGGGCAATCAAATACGACCTAAGGAACCATAGTATCCTCCCCGCCATGATCGTTCCTTATTTTTTGCATTTTTCGGCCAAACAACTAGAATTCCGCTCGATTCCCAAATTTTTGTGTGTTATAGCCCACACCTTCCGAGTGGTCCCAGGACCTCAGGACACCTATCGCCTAAAATTTTTCCAGACTATCAAATACGACCTAAGGAACCATAGTCACCGCCCAGCCATGATCATTCCTCATTTGATGCGTTTTTCGGCCAATAAACTAGAATTCCGCCCGATTACAATATTTTTGTATGCTATTGCCCACCCTTCCCAGTGGTTCCGGGACCCCCGGACCCCGATCACCTAAAATTTTTCAGGGCCGTCAAATACGACCTAAGGAAACATAGTAACCGCCTCTCCATCATCGTTTCTCATTTTTTGCATTTTTTGGCCAAAAAACTAGAATTACGCCCGATTCTCATATTTTCGTGTGCTATACCCACGCCTTCCAAGTGGTCCGGGGAGCCGCGGACCCCGATCGCCTAAAATTTTTCCGCCCTATCAAATACGACCTAAGGTACCATAGTCACCGCCCCACCATGATCGTTCCGAATGCTTTGCATTTTTTGGCCAAAAATCTAGAACTCCGCGCGATTTGCATATTTTCGTGTGCTATAGCTTACGCCTTCCGAGTGGTCCCTGGAGCCGTGGACCCCGATCGCTTAAAATTTTCCGGGCAATCAAATAAGACCTAAGGAACCATAGTCACCGCCCCGCCATGATCGTTCCTCATTTATTGCGTTTTTCGGCCAAAACACTAGAATTCCGCTCCATTACCATATATTTTTGTGTGCTACTGCCCACGCCTTCCGAGTGGGCCGGGCCGCCGGACTCGGATCGCCTAAAAACTTTTCGGGCCATCAAGTAGGACCTAAGGAACCATAGTCAACGCCCCACCATGATCGTTCCTAGTCTTTTGCGTTTTTCAGCCAAAAAACTAGAATTCCGCGCGATTTCCATATTTTCGTGTGCTTTAGCGCACGCCTTCCAAGGGGTCCAGGGAACCCAGAACCCCGATCGCCTAAAATCTTTCCGGGCCATCAAATATGACCTAAGGAACCATAGTAACCACCCCGCCATGATCGTTCCTCATTTTTTGCATTTTTCGGCCAAACAACTAGAGTTCCGCGCGATTCCCATATTTTTGTGTGTTATAGCTCACGCCTTCCGAGTGGTCCCGGGACCTCCTGACCCCTATCGCCTAAAATTTTTCCGGACTATCAAATACGACCTAAGGAACCATAGTATCCGCCCCGCCATGATCGTTCCTCTTTTTTGAGTTTTTCGGCCAAACAACTAGAATTCCGCGCGATTCCCATATTTTTGTGTTTTATAGCCCACGCCTTCCGAGTGCGCCGGGCCGCCGGACTCGGATCGCCTAAAAACTTTTCGGGCCATCAATTAGGACCTAAGGAACCATAGTCACCGCCTCGCCATGATCTTTCCACATTTTTTGCATGTTACTGAAAAAGACCTAGATTTTCGCCCGATTCCCATATTTTCGTGTGCTATACCCACGCATTCCGAGTGGTCCCAAGAGCCGCGGACACCGATTGCCTAAAATTTTTCTGGGCAATCAAATACGACCTAAGGAACCATAGTATCCTCCTCGCCATGATCGTTCCTTATTTTTTGCATTTTTCGGCCAAACAACTAGAATTCCGCTCGATTTTCATATTTTTGTGTGTTATAGCCCACACCTTCCGAGTGGTCCCAGGACCTCAGGACACCTATCGCCTAAAATTTTTCCAGACTATCAAATACGACCTAAGGAACCATAGTCACCGCCCAGCCATGATCATTCCTCATTTGATGCGTTTTTCGGCCAAAAAACTAGAATTCCGCCCGATTACAATATTTTTGTGTGCTATTGCCCACCCTTCCCAGTGGTTCCGGGACCCCCGGACCTCGATCACCTAAAATTTTTCAGGGCCGTCAAATACGACCTAAGGAACCATAGTAACCGCCTCTCCATCATCGTTTCTCATTTTTTGCATTTTTCGGCCAAAAAACTAGAATTACGCCCGATTCCCATATTTTCGTGTGCTATACCCACGCCTTCCAAGTGGTCCGGGGAGCCGCGGACCCCGATCGCCTAAAATTTTTCCGGGCAATCAAATACGACCTAAGGAACCATAGTATCCTCCCCGCCATGATCGTTCCTTATTTTTTGCATTTTTCGGCCAAACAACTAGAATTCCGCTCGATTCCCATATTTTTGTGTGTTATAGCCCACACCTTCCGAGTGGTCCCAGGACCTCAGGACACCTATCGCCTAAAATTTTTCCAGACTATCAAATACGACCTAAGGAACCATAGTCACCGCCCAGCCATGATCATTCCTCATTTGATGCGTTTTTCGGCCAAAAAACTAGAATTCCGCCCGATTACAATATTTTTGTGTGCTATTGCCCACCCTTCCCAGTGGTTCCGGGACCCCCGGACCTCGATCACCTAAAATTTTTCAGGGCCGTCAAATACGACCTAAGGAACCATAGTAACCGCCTCTCCATCATCGTTTCTCATTTTTTGCATTTTTCGGCCAAAAAACTAGAATTACGCCCGATTCCCATATTTTCGTGTGCTATACCCACGCCTTCCAAGTGGTCCGGGGAGCCGCGGACCCCGATCGCCTAAAATTTTTCCGCCCTATCAAATACGACCTAAGGTACCATAGTCACCGCCCCACCATGATCGTTCCAAATGCTTTGCATTTTTTGGCCAAAAATCTAGAACTCCGCGCGATTTGCATATTTTCGTGTGCTATAGCTTACGCCTTCCGAGTGGTCCCTGGAGCCGTGGACCCCGATCGCTTAAAATTTTCCGGGCAATCAAATAAGACCTAAGGAACCATAGTCACCGCCCCGCCATGATCGTTCCTCATTTATTGCGTTTTTCGGCCAAAACACTAGAATTCCGCTCCATTACCATATATTTTAGTGTGCTACTGCCCACGCCTTCCGAGTGGGCCGGGCCGCCGGACTCGGATCGCCTAAAAACTTTTCGGGCCATCAAGTAGGACCTAAGGAACCATAGTCAACGCCCCACCATGATCGTTCCTAGTCTTTTGCATTTTTCAGCCAAAAAACTAGAATTCCGCGCGATTTCCATATTTTCGTGTGCTTTAGCGCACGCCTTCCAAGGGGTCCCGGGAACCCAGAACCCCGATCGCCTAAAAACTTTCCGGGCCATCAAATATGACCTAAGGAACCATAGTAACCACCCCACCATGATCGTTCCTCATTTTTTGCATTTTTCGGCCAAACAACTAGAGTTCCGTGCGATTCCCATATTTTTGTGTGTTATAGCTCACGCCTTCCGAGTGGTCCCGGGACCTCCTGACCCCTATCGCCTAAAATTTTTCCGGACTATCAAATATGACCTAAGGAACCATAGTATCCGCCCCGCCATGATCGTTCCTCTTTTTTGAGTTTTTCGGCCAAACAACTAGAATTCCGCGCGATTCCCATATTTTTGTGTTTTATAGCCCACGCCTTCCGAGTGCGCCGGGCCGCCGGACTCGGATCGCCTAAAAACTTTTCGGGCCATCAATTAGGACCTAAGGAACCATAGTCACCGCCTCGCCATGATCTTTCCACATTTTTTGCATGTTACTGAAAAAGACCTAGATTTTCGCCCGATTCCCATATTTTCGTGTGCTATACCCACGCATTCCGAGTGGTCCCAAGAGCCGCGGACGCCGATCGCCTAAAATTTTTCCGGGCAATCAAATACAACCTAAGGAACCATAGTATCCTCCCCGCCATGATCGTTCCTTATTTTTTGCATTTTTCGGCCAAACAACTAGAATTCCGCTCGATTCCCATATTTTTGTGTGTTATAGCCCACACCTTCCGAGTGGTCCCAGGACCTCAGGACACCTATCGCCTAAAATTTTTCCAGACTATCAAATACGACCTAAGGAACCATAGTCACCGCCCAGCCATGATCATTCCTCATTTGATGCGTTTTTCGGCCAAAAAACTAGAATTCCGCCCGATTACAATATTTTTGTGTGCTATTGCCCACCCTTCCCAGTGGTTCCGGGACCCCCGGACCCCGATCACCTAAAATTTTTCAGGGCCGTCAAATACGACCTAAGGAACCATAGTAACCGCCTCTCCATCATCGTTTCTCATTTTTTGCATTTTTCGGCCAAAAAACTAGAATTACGCCCGATTCCCATATTTTCGTGTGCTATACCCACGCCTTCCAAGTGGTCCGGGGAGCCGCGGACCCCGATCGCCTAAAATTTTTCCGCCCTATCAAATACGACCTAAGGTACCATAGTCACCGCCCCACCATGATCGTTCCAAATGCTTTGCATTTTTTGGCCAAAAATCTAGAACTCCGCGCGATTTGCATATTTTCGTGTGCTATAGCTTACGCCTTCCGAGTGGTCCCTGGAGCCGTGGACCCCGATCGCTTAAAATTTTCCGGGCAATCAAATAAGACCTAAGGAACCATAGTCACCGCCCCGCCATGATCGTTCCTCATTTATTGCGTTTTTCGGCCAAAACACTAGAATTCCGCTCCATTACCATATATTTTTGTGTGCTACTGCCCACGCCTTCCGAGTGGGCCGGGCCGCCGGACTCGGATCGCCTAAAAACTTTTCGGGCCATCAAGTAGGACCTAAGGAACCATAGTCAACGCCCCACCATGATCGTTCCTAGTCTTTTGCATTTTTCAGCCAAAAAACTAGAATTCCGCGCGATTTCCATATTTTCGTGTGCTTTAGCGCACGCCTTCCAAGGGGTCCCGGGAACCCCGAACCCCGATCGCCTAAAAAATTTCCGGGCCATCAAATATGACCTAAGGAACCATAGTGACCACCCCGCCATGATCGTTCCTCATTTTTTCCATTTTTCGGCCAAACAACTAGAATTCCGCGCGATTCCCATATTTTTGTGTGTTATAGCTCACGCCTTCCGAGTGGTCCCGGGACCTCCTGACCCCTATCGCCTAAAATTTTTCCGGACTATCAAATACGACCTAAGGAACCATAGTATCCGCCCCGCCATGATCGTTCCTCTTTTTTGAGTTTTTCGGCCAAACAACTAGAATTCCGCGCGATTCCCATATTTTTGTGTTTTATAGCCCACGCCTTCCGAGTGCGCCGGGCCGCCGGACTCGGATCGCCTAAAAACTTTTCGGGCCATCAATTAGGACCTAAGGAACCATAGTCACCGCCTCGCCATGATCTTTCCACATTTTTTGCATGTTACTGAAAAAGACCTAGATTTTCGCCCGATTCCCATATTTTCATGTGCTATACCCACGCATTCCGAGTGGTCCCAAGAGCCGCGGACGCCGATCGCCTAAAATTTTTCCGGGCAATCAAATACGACCTAAGGAACCATAGTATCCTCCCCGCCATGATCGTTCCTTATTTTTTGCATTTTTCGGCCAAACAACTAGAATTCCGCTCGATTCCCATATTTTTGTGTGTTATAGCCCACACCTTCCGAGTGGTCCCAGGACCTCAGGACACCTATCGCCTAAAATTTTTCCAGACTATCAAATACGACCTAAGGAACCATAGTCACCGCCCAGCCATGATCATTCCTCATTTGTTGCGTTTTTCGGCCAAAAAACTAGAATTCCGCCCGATTACAATATTTTTGTGTGCTATTGCCCACCCTTCCCAGTGGTTCCGGGACCCCCGGACCCCGATCACCTAAAATTTTTCAGGGCCGTCAAATACGACCTAAGGAACCATAGTAACCGCCTCTCCATCATCGTTTCTCATTTTTTGCATTTTTCGGCCAAAAAGCTAGAATTACGCCCGATTCCCATATTTTCGTGTGCTATACCCACGCCTTCCAAGTGGTCCGGGGAGCCGCGGACCCCGATCGCCTAAAATTTTTCCGCCCTATCAAATACGACCTAAGGTACCATAGTCACCGCCCCACCATGATCGTTCCAAATGCTTTGCATTTTTTGGCCAAAAATCTAGAACTCCGCGCGATTTGCATATTTTCGTGTGCTATAGCTTACGCCTTCCGAGTGGTCCCTGGAGCCATGGACCCCGATCGCTTAAAATTTTCCGGGCAATCAAATAAGACCTAAGGAACCATAGTCACCGCCCCGCCATGATCGTTCCTCATTTATTGCGTTTTTCGTCCAAAAAACTAGAATTCCGCTCCATTACCATATATTTTTGTGTGCTACTGCCCACGCCTTCCGAGTGGGCCGGGACGCCGGACTCGGATCGCCTAAAAACTTTTCGGGCCATCAAATAGGACTTAAGGAACCATAGTCACCGCCTCGCCATGATCGTTCCTCATTTTTTGCATTTTTTGGCCAAAAAACTAGAATTTCGCCCGATTCCCACATTTTTGTGTGCTATCGCCCATGCCTTCCGAGTGGGTCGGGCCCCCGGAGCCGGATCGCCTAAAAATTTTCCGGACTATCAAATACGACATAAGGAACCATAGTCACCGTTCCTCCATGATCGTTCCTAGTCTTTTGCGTTTTTCAGCCAAAAAACTAGAATTCCGCGCGATTTTCATATTTTCGTGTGCTTTAGCCCACGCCTTCCAAGGGGTCCCGGGAACCCCGAACCCTGATCGCCTAAAAATTTTCCAGGCCATAAAATACGACCTAAGGAACCATAGTAACCACCCCGCCATGATCGTTCCTCATTTTTTGCATTTTTTGGCCAAAAAACTAGAATTCCGCCCGATTCCCATATTTTTGTCTGCTATCGCCCACGCCTTCCGAGTGGGTCGGGCCCCCGGAGCCGGATCGCCTAAAAATTTTCCGGACTATAAAATACGACCTAAGGAACCATAGTCACCGCCCCGCCATGATCGTTCCTAGTCTTTTGCATTTTTCAGCCAAAAAACTAGAATTTCACGCGATTTCCATATTTTCGTGTGCTTTAGCCCACGCCTTCCAAGAGGTCCCGGAAACCCCGAACCCCAATCGCCTAATAGATTTTCGGGCCATCAAATACGACCTAAGGAACAATAGTATCCGCCCCGCCATGATCGTTCCTTATTTTTTGCGTTTTTCGGCCAAACAACTAGAATTCCGCGCGATGCCCACACCTTCCGAGTGGTCCCGTGACCTCAGGACCCCTATCGCCTAAAATTTTGCCGGACTATCAAATACGACCTAAGGAACCATAGTCACCTCCCACCCATGATCATTCCTCATTTGTTGCGTTTTTCGGCCAAAAAACTAGAATTCCACCCGATTACGATATTTTTGAGTGCTATTGCCCACCCTTCCAGTGGCCCACCCTTCCCAGTGGTTCCGGGACCCCCGGAACCCGATCGCCTAAAATTTTTCCGGGCCGTCAAATACAACCTAAGGACCCATAGTAACCGCCCCGCCATCATAGTTTCTCATTTTTTGCATTTTCGGCCAAAAAACTAGAATTACACCCGATTCCCATATTTTCGTGTGCTATACCCACGCCTTTCAAGTGGTCCGGGGAGCCGTGGACCCCGATCGCCTAAAATTTTTCCGGACTATCAAATACGACCTAAGGTACCATAGTCACCTCCCCACCATGATCGTTCCAAATGCTTTGCATTTTTTGGCCCAAAATCTAGAACTCCGCGCGATTTGCATATTTTCGTGTGCTATAGCTTACGCCTTCCGAGTGGTCCCTGGAGCCGTGGACCCCGATCGCTTAAAATTTTCCGGGCAATCAAATAAGACCTAAGGAACCATAGTCACCGCCCCGCCATGATCGTTCCTCATTTATTGCGTTTTTCGGCCAAAACACTAGAATTCCGCTCCATTACCATATATTTTTGTGTGCTACTGCCCACGCCTTCCGAGTGGGCCGGGCCGCCGGACTCGGATCGCCTAAAAACTTTTCGGGCCATCAAGTAGGACCTAAGGAACCATAGTCAACGCCCCACCATGATCGTTCCTAGTCTTTTGCGTTTTTCAGCCAAAAAACTAGAATTCCGCGCGATTTCCATATTTTCGTGTGCTTTAGCGCACGCCTTCCAAGGGGTCCCGGGAACCCCGAACCCCGATCGCCTAAAAGATTTCCGGGCCATCGAATATGACCTAAGGAACCATAGTAACCACCCCGCCATGATCGTTCCTCATTTTTTGCATTTTTCGGCCAAACAACTAGAATTCTGCGTGATTCCCATATTTTTGTGTGTTATAGCTCACGCCTTCCGAGTGGTCCCGGGACCTCCTGACCCCTATCGCCTAAAATTTTTCCGGACTATCAAATACGACCTAAGGAACCATAGTATCCGCCCCGCCATGATCGTTCCTCTTTTTTTGAGTTTTTCGGCCAAACAACTAGAATTCCGCGCGATTCCCATATTTTTGTGTTTTATAGCCCACGCCTTCCGAGTGCGTCGGGCTGCCGGACTCGGATCGCCTAAAAACTTTTCGGGCCATCAATTAGGACCTAAGGAACCATAGTCACCGCCTTGCCATGATCTTTCCACATTTTTTGCATGTTACTGAAAAAGACCTAGATTTTCGCCCGATTCCCATATTTTCGTGTGCTATACCCACGCATTCCGAGTGGTCCCAAGAGCCGCGGACGCCGATCGCCTAAAATTTTTCCGGGCAATCAAATACGACCTAAGGAACCATAGTATCCTCCCCGCCATGATCGTTCCTTATTTTTTGCATTTTTCGGCCAAACAACTAGAATTCCGCTCGATTCCCATATTTTTGTGTGTTATAGCCCACACCTTCCGAGTGGTCCCAGGACCTCAGGACACCTATCGCCTAAAATTTTTCCAGACTATCAAATACGACCTAAGGAACCATAGTCACCGCCCAGCCATGATCATTCCTCATTTGTTGCGTTTTTCGGCCAAAAAACTAGAATTCCGCCCGATTACAATATTTTTGTGTGCTATTGCCCACCCTTCCCAGTGGTTCCGGGACCCCCGGACCCCGATCACCTAAAATTTTTCAGGGCCGTCAAATACGACCTAAGGAACCATAGTAACCGCCTCTCCATCATCGTTTCTCATTTTTTGCATTTTTCGGCCAAAAAACTAGAATTACGCCCGATTCCCATATTTTCGTGTGCTATACCCACGCCTTCCAAGTGGTCCGGGGAGCCGCGGACCCCGATCGCCTAAAATTTTTCCGCCCTATCAAATACGACCTAAGGTACCATAGTCACCGCCCCACCATGATCGTTCCAAATGCTTTGCATTTTTTGGCCAAAAATTTAGAACTCCGTGCGATTTGCATATTTTCGTGTGCTATAGCTTACGCCTTCCGAGTGGTCCCTGGAGCCGTGGACCCCGATCACTTAAAATTTTCCGGGCAATCAAATAAGACCTAAGGAACCATAGTCACCGCCCCGCCATGATCGTTCCTCATTTATTGCATTTTTCGGCCAAAACACTAGAATTCCGCTCCATTACCATATATTTTTGTGTGCTACTGCCCACGCCTTCCGAGTGGGCCGGGCCGCCGGACTCGGATCGCCTAATAACTTTTCGGGCCATCAAGTAGGACCTAAGGAACCATAGTCAATGCCCCACCATGATCGTTCCTAGTCTTTTGCATTTTTCAGCCAAAAAACTAGAATTCCGAGCGATTTCCATATTTTCGTGTGCTTTAGCGCACGCCTTCCAAGGGGTCCCGGGAACCCCGAACCCCGATCGCCTAAAAAATTTCCGGGCCATCAAATATGACCTAAGGAACCATAGTGACCACCCCGCCATGATCGTTCCTCATTTTTTCCATTTTTCGGCCAAACAACTAGAATTCCGCGCGATTCCCATATTTTTGTGTGTTATAGCTCACGCCTTCCGAGTGGTCCCGGGACCTCCTGACCCCTATCGCCTAAAATTTTTCCGGACTATCAAATACGACCTAAGGAACCATAGTATCCGCCCCGCCATGATCGTTCCTCTTTTTTGAGTTTTTCGGCCAAACAACTAGAATTCCGCGCGATTCCCATATTTTTGTGTTTTATAGCCCACGCCTTCCGAGTGCGCCGGGCCGCCGGACTCGGAGCGCCTAAAAACTTTTCGGGCCATCAATTAGGACCTAAGGAACCATAGTCACCGCCTCGCCATGATCTTTCCACATTTTTTGCATGTTACTGAAAAAGACCTAGATTTTCGCCCGATTCCCATATTTTCGTGTGCTATACCCACGCATTCCGAGTGGTCCCAAGAGCCGCGGACGCCGATCGCCTAAAATTTTTCCGGGCAATCAAATACGACCTAAGGAACCATAGTATCCTCCCCGCCATGATCGTTCCTTATTTTTTGCATTTTTCGGCCAAACAACTAGAATTCCGCTCGATTCCCATATTTTTGTGTGTTATAGCCCACACCTTCCGAGTGGTCCCAGGACCTCAGGACAC
>NW_027174754.1:0-81664 GCF_000390325.3 Nicotiana tomentosiformis | reverse complement strand
ACTTACAAGCCTAGCTGCCAGAGCTGTTGTGGAACTTTCAAGGCAATATTGTGTTGATGATGGTGGTACATGCCACTTAGGTTTCAAGGATGAAAGGTTGGAACATCGGCAAGCATTTCCTGGAGATGGTAATGGTAATTTTTCTATTGGCTGGCAGAATTGGAACATGAAATTTAAGGATGCTACCTCTGCTGCTCAAGTAGCGACTGAGTTTGCTGAACATGCAAGCCTAGCTACCAGAGGTGCTGTAGAACTTTCAAGGCAATATTGTGTTGATAATGGTGGTTCATGCCACTTAGTTTTCAAGGATGAAAGGTTGGAACATGGGCAATCATTTCCTTGAGATGGTAATGGTAATATTTCTGTTGTCAAGCGGAATTGGAACATGAAATTTAAGGATGCTACCTCTGCTGCTCAATCAGCAGCTAATGTTGCAGAACATGCAAGCCTAGCTGCCAGAGCTGTTGTAGAACTTTCAAGGCAATATTGTGTTGATGATGGTGGTTCATGCCACTTAGGTTTCAAGGATGAAAGGTTGGAACATGGGCAATCATTTCCTGGAGATGGTAATGGTAATTTTTCTATTGGCAGGCAGAATTGGAACATGAAATTTAAGGATGCTACCTCTGCTGCTCAAGTAGCGACTGAGTTTGCAGAACATGCAAGCCTAGCTACCAGAGGTGTTGTAGAACTTTCAAGGCAATATTGTGTTGATAATGGTGGTTCATGCCACATAGTTTTCAAGGATGAAAGGTTGGAACATGGGCAATCATTTCCTTGAGATGGTAATGGGTAATATTTCTATTGTCAGGCAGAATTGGAACATGAAATTTAAGGATGCTACCTCTGCTGCACAAGCAGCGGCTGATTTTGCAGAACTTGCAAGCCTAGCTGCCAGAGCTGTTGTGGAACTTTCAAGGCAATATTGTGTTGATGATGGTGGTACATGCCACTTAGGTTTCAAAGTTGAAAGGTTGGAACATGGGCAAGCATTTCCTGGAGATGGTAATGGTAATTTTTCTATTGGCAGGTAGAATTGGAACATGAAATTTAAGGATGCTACCTCTGCTGCTCAAGTAGCGACTGAGTTTGCAGAACATGCAAGCCTAGCTACCAGAGGTGTTGTAGAACTTTCAAGGCAATATTGTGTTGATAATGGTGGTTCATGCCACTTAGTTTTCAAGGATGAAAGGTTGGAACATGGGCAATCATTTCCTTGAGATGGTAATGGTTATATTTCTGTTGTCAGGCGGAATTGGAACATGAAATTTAAGGATGCTACCTCTGCTGCTCAATCAGCGGCTAATTTTGCAGAACATGCAAGCCTAGCTGCCAGAACTGTTGTGGAACTTTCAAGGAAATATTGTGTTGATGATGGTGGTTCATGCCACTTAGGTTTCAAGGATGAAAGGTTGGAACATGGGCAATCATTTCCTGTAGATGGTAATGGTAATTTTTCTATTGGCAGGCAGAATTGGAACATGAAATTTAAGGATGCTACCTCTGCTGCTCAAATAGCGACTGAGTTTGCAGAACATGCAAGCCTAGCTACCAGAGGTGTTATAGAACTTTCAAAGCAACATTGTGTTGAGAATGGTGGTTCATGCCACTTAGTTTTCAAGGATGAAAGGTTGGAACATGGGCAATCATTTCCTTGAGATGGTAATGGGTAATATTTCTGTTGTCAGGCAGAATTGGAACATGAAATATAAGGATGCTACCTCTGCTGCTCAATCAGCGGCTAATTTTGCAGAACATGCAAGCCTAGCTGCCAGAGCTATTGTAGAACTTTCAAGGCAATATTGTGTTGATGATGGTGGTACATGCCACTTAGGTTTCAAGGATGTAAGGTTGGAACATGGGTAAGCATTTCCTGGAGATGGTAATGGTAATTTTTCTATTGGCAGGCAGAATTGGAACATGAAATTTAAGGATGCTACCTCTGCTGCTCAAGTAGCGACAGAGTTTGTAGAACATGCAAGCCTAGCTACCAGAGGTGTTGTAGAACTTTCAAGGCAATATTTTGTTGATAATGGTGGTTCATGCCACTTAGTTTTCAAGGATGAAAGGTTGGAACATGGGCAATCATTTCCTTGAGATGGTAATGGGTAATATTTCTGTTGTCAGGCAGAATTGGAACATGAAATTTAAGGATGCTACCTCTGCTGCACAAGAAGCGGCTGATTTTGCAGAACTTGCAAGCCTAGCTGCCAGAGCTGTTGTGGAACTTTCAAGGAAATATTGTGTTGATGATGGTGGTACATGCCACTTAGGTTTCAAGGATGAAAGGTTGGAACATGGGCAAGCATTTCCTGGAGATGGTAATGGTAATGTTTCTATTGGCAGGAAGAACTGGAACATGAATTTTAAGGATGCTACCTCTGCTGCTCAAGTAGCGACTGAGTTTGCAGAACATGCAAGCCTAGCTACCAGAGGTGTTGTAGGACTTTCCAGGCAATATTGTGTTGATAATGGTGGTTCATGCCACATAGTTTTCAAGGATGAAAGGTTGGAACATGGGCAATCATTTCCTTGAGATGGTAATGGTAATATTTCTGTTGTCATGCGAAATTGGAACATGAAATTTAAGGATGCTACCTCTGCTGCTCAATCAGCGGCTAATTTTGCAGAACATGCAAGCCTAGCTGCTAGAGCTGTTGTGGAACTTTCAAGGCAATATTGTGTTGATGATGGTGGTTCATGCCACTTAGGTTTCAAGGATGAAAGGTTGGAACATGGGAATCATTTCCTGGAGATGGTAATGGTAATTTTTCTATTGGCAGGCAGAATAGGAATATGAAATTTAACGATGCTACCTCTGCTGCTCAAGTAGCGATTGAGTTTGCAGAACATGCAAGCCTAGCTCCCAGAGCTGTTGTAGAACTTTCAAGGCAATATTGTGTTGATGATGGGGGTTCATGCCACTTAGTTTTCAAGGATAAAAGGTTGGAACATGGGAAATCATTTCCTTGAGATGGTAATGGAAATTGTTTTGTTGGCAGGCAGCATTGGAACATGAAATTTAAGGATGCTACCTCCGCTGCTCAAGCAGTGGCTGAGTTTGGAGAACGTGCAAGCCTAGCTGCCAGAGCTGTTAGAGAACTTTCAAGGAAATATTGTGTTGATGCTGATGGTTCATGCCACTTAGGTTTCAAGGATGAAAGGTTGGAACATAGGCAAGCATTTCCTGGAGATGGTAATGGTAGTTTTTCCGTTGGCAAGCAGAATTCAAACATGAAATTTAAGGATGCTACCTATGCTGCTCAAGCAGCGGCTGAGTTTGCCGAACATGCAAGCCTAGCGGCCAGAGCTGTTGTAGAACTTTCAAGGCAATATTGTGTTGATGATGGTGGTTCATGCCACTTAGGTTTCAAGGATGAAAGGTTGGAACATGGGCAATCATTTCCCGGAGAGGGTAGTGGTAATTTTTCTGTTGGCAGGCAGAATTGGAACATGTAATTTAAGGATGCTACCTCTGCTGCTCAAGCAGCGGCTGAGTTTGCAGAACAAGCAGGCCTAGCTGCCAGAGTTGTTGTAGAACTTTCAAGGCAATACTGTGTTGATGATGGTGGCTCATGCCATATAGTTTTCAAGGATGAAAGGTTGGAACATGGGCAATCATTTCCTTGAGATGGTAATGGTAATTTTTCTGTTGGCAGGTAGAATTGGAACATGAAATTTAAGGATGCTACCTCAGCTACTCAATTAGTGACTGAATTTGCAGAACATGCAAGCCTAGCTGCCAGAAGCTGTTGTAGAAATTTCAAGGCAATATTGTGTTGATAATGGTGGTTCATGCCACTTTGTTTTCAAGGATGAAAGGTTGTAACATGGGCAATCATTTCCTTGAGATGGTAATGGTAATATTTCTGTTGTAAGGCAGAATTGGAACATGAAATTTAAAGATGCTACCTCTGCTGCTCAATCAGCGGCTAATTTTGCAGAACATGCAAGCCTAGCTGCCAGAGCTGTTGTGGAACTTTCAAGGCAATATTGTGTTGATGATGGTGGTTCATGCCACTTAGGTTTCAAGGATGAAAGGTTGGAACATGGGCAATCATTTCCTGGAGATGGTAATGGTAATTTTTCTATTGGCAGGCAGTATTGGAACATGAAATTTAAGGAAGCTACCTCTGCTGCACAAGCAGCGGTTGAGTTTTGAGAATATGCAAGCCTAGCTGCCAGAGCTGTTTGAGAACTTTCAAGGCAATATTGTGTCGATGATGGTGGTACATGCCACTTAGGTTTCAAGGATGAAAAGTTGGAACATGGGCAAGCATTTCATGGAGATGGTAATGGTAATTTTTCTATTGGCAGGCAGAATTGGAACATGAAATTTAAGGATGCTACCTCTGCTGCTCAAGTAGCGACTGAGTTTGCAGAACATGCAAGCCTAGCTACCAGAGGTGTTGTAGAACTTTCAAGGCAATATTGTGTTGATAATGGTGGTTCATGCCACTTAGTTTTCAAGGATGAAAGGTTGGAACATGGGCAATCATTTCCTTGAGATGGTAATGGTAATATTTTTGTTGGCAGGCAGAATTGGAACATGAAATTTAAGGATGCTACCTCTGCTGCTCAAGCAGCGGCTAATTTTGCAGAACATGCAAGCCTAGCTGCCAGAGCTGTTGTGGAACTTTCAAGGCAATATTGTGTTGATGATGGTGGTTCATGCCACTTAGGTTTCAAGGATGAAAGGTTGGAACATGGGCAATCATTTCCTGGAGATGGTAATGGTAATTTTTCTATTGGCAGGCAGAATTGGAACATGAAATTTAATGATGCTACCTCTGCTGCTCAAGTAGCGATTCAGTTTGCAGAACATGCAAGCCTAACTCCCAGAGCTGTTGTAGAACTTTCAAGGCAATATTGTGTTGATGATGGTGGTTCATGCCCCTTAGTTTTCAAGGATGATAGGTTGGAACATGGGCAATCATTTCCTTGAGATGGTAATGGTAATTTTTCTGTTGGCAGGCAGTATTGGAACATGAAATTTAAGGAAGCTACCTCTGCTGCACAAGCAGCGGTTGAGTTTTGAGAACATGCAAGCCTAGCTACCAGAGCTGTTTGAGAACTTTCAAGGCAATATTGTGTTGATGATGGTGGTACATGCCACTTAGGTTTCAAGGATGAAAAGTTGGAACATGGGCAAGCATTTCATGGAGATGGTAATGGTAATTTTTCTATTGGCAGGCAGAATTGGAACATGAAATTTAAGGATGCTACCTCTGCTGCTCAAGTAGCGACTGAGTTTGCAGAACATGCAAGCCTAGCTACCAGAGGTGTTGTAGAACTTTCAAGGCAATATTGTGTTGATAATGGTGGTTCATGCCACTTAGTTTTAAAGGATGAAAGGTTGGAACATGGGCAATCATTTCCTTGAGATGGTAATGGTAATATTTTTGTTGGCAGGCAGAATTGGAACATGAAATTTAAGGATGCTACCTCTGCTGCTCAAGCAGCGGCTAATTTTGCAGAACATGCAAGCCTAGCTGCCAGAGCTGTTGTGGAACTTTCAAGGCAATATTGTGTTGATGATGGTGGTTCATGCCACTTAGGTTTCAAGGATGAAAGGTTGGAACATGGGCAATCATTTCCTGGAGATGGTAATGGTAATTTTTCTATTGGCAGGCAGAATTGGAACATGAAATTTAATGATGCTACCTATGCTGCTCAAGTAGCGATTCAGTTTGCAGAACATGCAAGCCTAGCTCCCAGAGCTGTTGTAGAACTTTCAAGGCAATATTGTGTTGATGATGGTGGTTCATGCCCCTTAGTTTTCAAGGATGATAGGTTGGAACATGGGCAATCATTTCCTTGAGATGGTAATGGTAATTTTTCTGTTGGCAGGCAGTATTGGAACATGAAATTTAAGGAAGCTACCTCTGCTGCACAAGCAGCGGTTGAGTTTTGAGAACATGCAAGCCTAGCTGCCAGAGCTGTTTGAGAACTTTCAAGGCAATATTGTGTTGATAATGGTGGTTCATGCCACTTAGTTTTCAAGGATGAAAGGTTGGAACATGGGCAATCATTTCCTTGAGATGGTAATGGTAATTTTTCTGTTGGCAGGCAGAATTGGAACATGAAATTTAAGGATGCTACCTATGCTGCTCAAGTAGCAGCTGAGTTTGCAGAACATGCAAGCCTAGCTCCCAGAGCTGTTGTAGAACTTTCAAGGCAATATTGTGTTGATGATGGTGGTTCATACCACTTAGTTTTCAAGGATGAAAGGTTGGAACATGGGCAATCATTTCCTTGAGATGGTAATGGTAATTTTTCTGTTGGCAGGCAGTATTGGAACATGAAATTTAAGGAAGCTACCTCTGCTGCTCAAGCAGCGGCTAATTTTGCAGAACATGCAAGCCTAGCTGCCAGAGCTGTTGTGGAACTTTCAAGGCAATATTGTGTTGATGATGGTGGTTCATGCTACTTAGGATTAAAGGATGAAAGGTTGGAACATGGGCAATCATTTCCTGGAGATAGTAATGGTAAATTTTCTATTGGCAGGAAGAATTGGAACATGAAATTTAACAATGCTACCTCTGCTGCTCAAGTAGTGATTGAGTTTGCAAAACATGCAAGCCTAGCTGTCAGAGCTGTTGTAGAATTTTCAAGGCAATATTGTGTTGATGATGGGGTTTCATGCCACTTAGTTTTCAAGGATGAAAGGTTGGAACATGGGAAATCATTTCCTTGAGATGGTAATGGAAATTTTTCTGTTGGCAGGCAGTATTGGAACATGAAATTTAAGGATGCTACCTCCGCTGCACAAGCAGCGGTTGAGTTTTGAGAACATGCAAGCCTAGCTGCCAGAGCTGTTTGAGAACTTTCAAGGCAATATTGTGTTGATGATGGTGGTACATGCCACTTAGGTTTCAAGGATGAAAAGTTGGAACATGGGCAAGCATTTCATGGAGATGGTAATGGTAATTTTTCTATTGGCAGGCAGAATTGGAACATGAAATTTAAGGATGCTACCTCTGCTGCTCAAGTAGCGACTGAGTTTGCAGAACATGCAAGCCTAGCTACCAGAGGTGTTGTAGAACTTTCAAGGCAATATTGTGTTGATAATGGTGGTTCATGCCACTTAGTTTTCAAGGATGAAAGGTTGGAACATGGGCAATCATTTCCTTGAGATGGTAATGGTAATATTTTTGTTGGCAGGCAGAATTGGAACGTGAAATTTAAGGATGCTGCCTCTGCTGCTCAAGCAGCGGCTAATTTTGCAGAACATGCAAGCCTAGCTGCCAGAGCTGTTGTGGAACTTTCAAGGCAATATTGTGTTGATGATGGTGGTTCATGCTACTTAGGATTAAAGGATGAAAGGTTGGAACATGGGCAATCATTTCCTGGAGATAGTAATGGTAAATTTTCTATTGGCAAGAAGAATTGGAACATGAAATTTAACAATGCTACCTCTGCTGCTCAAGTAGTGATTGAGTTTGCAAAACATGCAAGCCTAGCTGTCAGAGCTGTTGTAGAATTTTCAAGGCAATATTGTGTTGATGATGGGGTTTCATGCCACTTAGTTTTCAAGGATGAAAGGTTGGAACATGGGAAATCATTTCCTTGAGATGGTAATGGAAATTTTTCTGTTGGCAGGCAGTATTGGAACATGAAATTTAAGGATGCTACCTCTGCTGCTCAAGCGGCGGCTAATTTTGCAGAACATGCAAGCCTAGCTGCCAGAGCTATTGTGGAACTTTCAAGGCAATATTATGTTGATGATGGTGGTTCATGCCACTTAGGTTTCAAAGATGAAAGGTTGGAACATGGGCAATCATTTCCTGGAGATGGTAATGGTAATTTTTCTATTGGCAGGAAGAATTGGAACATGAAATTTAACGATGCTACCTCTGCTGCTCAAGTAGCGATTGAGTTTGCAGAACATGCAAGCCTAACTCCCAGAGGTATTGTAGAACTTTCAAGGCAATATTGTGTTGATGATGGTGGTTCATACCACTTAGTTTTCAAGGATGAAAGGTTGGAACATGGGCAATCATTTCCTTGAGATGGTAATGGTAATTTTTCTGTTGGCAGGCAGTATTGGAACATGAAATTTAAGGAAGCTACCTCTGCTGCACAAGCAGCGGCTGAGTTTGGAGAACATGCAAGCCTAGCTGCCAGAGTTGTTGTAGAACTTTCAAGGAAATATTGTATTGATGATGGTGGTTCATACCACTAAGGTTTCAAGGATGAAAGGTTGGAACATGGGCAATCATTTCCTGGAGATGGTAATGATAATCTTTTTGTTGGCAGGTAGAATTGGAACATGAAATTTAAGGATGCTACCTCCGCTGCACAAGCAGCGGTTGAGTTTTGAGAACATGCAAGCCTAGCTGCCAGAGCTGTTTGAGAACTTTCAAGGCAATATTGTGTTGATGATGGTGGTACATGCCACTTAGGTTTCAAGGATGAAAAGTTGGAACATGGGCAAGCATTTCATGGAGATGGTAATGGTAATTTTTCTATTGGCAGGCAGAATTGGAACATGAAATTTAAGGATGCTACCTCTGCTGCTCAAGTAGTGATTGAGTTTGCAGAACATGCAAGCCTAGCTCCCAGAGCTGTTGTAGAACTTTCAAGGCAATATTGTGTTGATGATGGTGGTTCATACCACTTAGTTTTCAAGGATGAAAGGTTGGAACATGGGCAATCATTTCCTTGAGATGGTAATGGTAATTTTTCTGTTGGCAGGCAGTATTGGAACATGAAATTTAAGGAAGCTACCTCTGCTGCACAAGCAGCGGCTGAGTTTGGAGAACATGCAAGCCTAGCTGCCAGAGTTGTTGTAGAACTTTCAAGGAAATATTGTATTGATGATGGTGGTTCATACCACTAAGGTTTCAAGGATGAAAGGTTGGAACATGGGCAATCATTTCCTGGAGATGGTAATGATAATCTTTTTGTTGGCAGGTAGAATTGGAACATGAAATTTAAGGATGCTACCTCCGCTGCACAAGCAGCGGTTGAGTTTTGAGAACATGCAAGCCTAGCTGCCAGAGCTGTTTGAGAACTTTCAAGGCAATATTGTGTTGATGATGGTGGTACATGCCACTTAGGTTTCAAGGATGAAAAGTTGGAACATGGGCAAGCATTTCATGGAGATGGTAATGGTAATTTTTCTATTGGCAGGCAGAATTGGAACATGAAATTTAAGGATGCTACCTCTGCTGCTCAAGTAGCGATTGAGTTTGCAGAACATGCAAGCCTAGCTCCCAGAGCTGTTGTAGAACTTTCAAGGCAATATTGTGTTGATGATGGTGGTTCATACCACTTAGTTTTCAAGGATGAAAGGTTGGAACATGGGCAATCATTTCCTTGAGATGGTAATGGTAATTTTTCTGTTGGCAGGCAGTATTGGAACATGAAATTTAAGGAAGCTACCTCTGCTGCACAAGCAGCGGCTGAGTTTGGAGAACATGCAAGCCTAGCTGCCAGAGTTGTTGTAGAACTTTCAAGGAAATATTGTATTGATGATGGTGGTTCATACCACTAAGGTTTCAAGGATGAAAGGTTGGAACATGGGCAATCATTTCCTGGAGATGGTAATGATAATCTTTTTGTTGGCAGGTAGAATTGGAACATGAAATTTAAGGATGCTACCTCCGCTGCACAAGCAGCGGTTGAGTTTTGAGAACATGCAAGCCTAGCTGCCAGAGCTGTTTGAGAACTTTCAAGGCAATATTGTGTTGATGATGTCGGTACATGCCACTTAGGTTTCAAGGATGAAAAGTTGGAACATGGGCAAGCATTTCATGGAGATGGTAATGGTAATTTTTCTATTGGCAGGCAGAATTGGAACATGAAATTTAAGGATGCTACCTCTGCTGCTCAAGTAGCGATTGAGTTTGCAGAACATGCAAGCCTAGCTCCCAGAGCTGTTGCAGAACTTTCAAGGCAATATTGTGTTGATAATGGTGGTTCATGCCACTTAGTTTTCAAGGATGAAAGGTTGGAACATGGGCAATCATTTCCTTGAGATGGTAATGGTAATATTTTTGTTGGCAGGCAGAATTGGAACATGAAATTTAAGGATGCTACCTCTGCTGCTCAAGCAGCGGCTAATTTTGCAGAACATGCAAGCCTAGCTGCCAGAGCTGTTGTGGAACTTTCAAGGCAATATTGTGTTGATGATGGTGGTTCATGCTACTTAGGATTAAAGGATGAAAGGTTGGAACATGGGCAATCATTTCCTGGAGATAGTAATGGTAAATTTTCTATTGGCAGGAAGAATTGGAACATGAAATTTAACAATGCTACCTCTGCTGCTCAAGTAGTGATTGAGTTTGCAAAACATGCAAGCCTAGCTGTCAGAGCTGTTGTAGAATTTTCAAGGCAATATTGTGTTGATGATGGGGTTTCATGCCACTTAGTTTTCAAGGATGAAAGGTTGGAACATGGGAAATCATTTCCTTGAGATGGTAATGGAAATTTTTCTGTAGGCAGGCAGTATTGGAACATGAAATTTAAGGATGCTACCTCTGCTGCACAAGCAGCGGTTGAGTTTTGAGAACATGCAAGCCTAGCTGCCAGAGCTGTTTGAGAACTTTCAAGGCAATATTGTGTTGATGATGGTGGTACATGCCACTTAGGTTTCAAGGATGAAAAGTTGGAACATGGGCAAGCATTTCATGGAGATGGTAATGGTAATTTTTCTATTGGCAGGCAGAATTGGAACATGAAATTTAACGATGCTACCTCTGCTGCTCAAGTAGCGATTGAGTTTGCAGAACATGCAAGCCTAACTCCCAGAGGTGTTGCAGAACTTTCAAGGCAATATTGTGTTGATGATGGTGGTTCATACCACTTAGTTTTCAAGGATGAAAGGTTGGAACATGGGCAATCATTTCCTTGAGATGGTAATGGTAATTTTTCTGTTGGCAGGCAGTATTGGAACATGAAATTTAAGGAAGCTACCTCTGCTGCACAAGCAGCGGCTGAGTTTGGAGAACATGCAAGCCTAGCTGCCAGAGTTGTTGTAGAACTTTCAAGGAAATATTGTATTGATGATGGTGGTTCATACCACTAAGGTTTCAAGGATGAAAGGTTGGAACATGGGCAATCATTTCCTGGAGATGGTAATGATAATCTTTTTGTTGGCAGGTAGAATTGGAACATGAAATTTAAGGATGCTACCTCCGTTGCACAAGCAGCGGTTGAGTTTTGAGAACATGCAAGCCTAGCTGCCAGAGCTGTTTGAGAACTTTCAAGGCAATATTGTGTTGATGATGGTGGTACATGCCACTTAGGTTTCAAGGATGAAAAGTTGGAACATGGGCAAGCATTTCATGGAGATGGTAATGGTAATTTTTCTATTGGCAGGCAGAATTGGAACATGAAATTTAAGGATGCTACCTCTGCTGCTCAAGTAGCGATTGAGTTTGCAGAACATGCAAGCCTAGCTCCCAGAGCTGTTGTAGAACTTTCAAGGCAATATTGTGTTGATGATGGTGGTTCATACCACTTAGTTTTCAAGGATGAAAGGTTGGAACATGGGCAATCATTTCCTTGAGATGGTAATGGTAATTTTTCTGTTGGCAGGCAGTATTGGAACATGAAATTTAAGGAAGCTACCTCTGCTGCACAAGCAGCGGCTGAGTTTGGAGAACATGCAAGCCTAGCTGCCAGAGTTGTTGTAGAACTTTCAAGGAAATATTGTATTGATGATGGTGGTTCATACCACTAAGGTTTCAAGGATGAAAGGTTGGAACATGGGCAATCATTTCCTGGAGATGGTAATGATAATCTTTTTGTTGGCAGGTAGAATTGGAACATGAAATTTAAGGATGCTACCTCCGCTGCACAAGCAGCGGTTGAGTTTTGAGAACATGCAAGCCTAGCTGCCAGAGCTGTTTGAGAACTTTCAAGGCAATATTGTGTTGATGATGGTGGTACATGCCACTTAGGTTTCAAGGATGAAAAGTTGGAACATGGGCAAGCATTTCATGGAGATGGTAATGGTAATTTTTCTATTGGCAGGCAGAATTGGAACATGAAATTTAAGGATGCTACCTCTGCTGCTCAAGTAGCGATTGAGTTTGCAGAACATGCAAGCCTAGCTCCCAGAGCTGTTGTAGAACTTTCAAGGCATTATTGTGTTGATGATGGTGGTTCATGCTACTTAGGATTAAAGGATGAAAGGTTGGAACATGGGCAATCATTTCCTGGAGATAGTAATGGTAAATTTTCTATTGGCAGGAAGAATTGGAACATGAAATTTAACAATGCTACCTCTGCTGCTCAAGTAGTGATTGAGTTTGCAAAACATGCAAGCCTAGCTGTCAGAGCTGTTGTAGAATTTTCAAGGCAATATTGTGTTGATGATGGGGTTTCATGCCACTTAGTTTTCAAGGATGAAAGGTTGGAACATGGGCAATCATTTCCTTGAGATGGTAATGGTAATATTTTTGTTGGCAGGCAGAATTGGAACATGAAATTTAAGGATGCTACCTTTGCTGCTCAAGCAGCGGCTAATTTTGCAGAACATGCAAGCCTAGCTGCCAGAGCTGTTGTGGAACTTTCAAGGCAATATTGTGTTGATGATGGTGTTTCATGCTACTTAGGATTAAAGGATGAAAGGTTGGAACATGGGCAATCATTTCCTGGAGATAGTAATGGTAAATTTTCTATTGGCAGGAAGAATTGGAACATGAAATTTAACAATGCTACCTCTGCTGCTCAAGTAGTGATTGAGTTTGCAAAACATGCAAGCCTAGCTGTCAGAGCTGTTGTAGAATTTTCAAGGCAATATTGTGTTGATGATGGGGTTTCATGCCACTTAGTTTTCAAGGATGAAAGGTTGGAACATGGGAAATCATTTCCTTGAGATGGTAATGGAAATTTTTCTGTTGGCAGGCAGTATTGGAACATGAAATTTAAGGATGCTACCTCTGCTGCTCAAGTAGCGATTGAGTTTGCAGAACATGCAAGCCTAGCTCCCAGAGCTGTTGCAGAACTTTCAAGGCAATATTGTGTTGATAATGGTGGTTCATGCCACTTAGTTTTCAAGGATGAAAGGTTGGAACATGGGCAATCATTTCCTTGAGATGGTAATGGTAATATTTTTGTTGGCAGGCAGAATTGGAACATGAAATTTAAGGATGCTACCTCTGCTGCTCAAGCAGCGGCTAATTTTGCAGAACATGCAAGCCTAGCTGCCAGAGCTGTTGTGGAACTTTCAAGGCAATATTGTGTTGATGATGGTGGTTCATGCTACTTAGGTTTAAAGGATGAAAGGTTGGAACATGGGCAATCATTTCCTGGAGATAGTAATGGTAAATTTTCTATTGGCAGGAAGAATTGGAACATGAAATTTAACAATGCTACCTCTGCTGCTCAAGTAGTGATTGAGTTTGCAAAACATGCAAGCCTAGCTGTCAGAGCTGTTGTAGAATTTTCAAGGCAATATTGTGTTGATGATGGGGTTTCATGCCACTTAGTTTTCAAGGATGAAAGGTTGGAACATGGGAAATCATTTCCTTGAGATGGTAATGGAAATTTTTCTGTAGGCAGGCAGTATTGGAACATGAAATTTAAGGATGCTACCTCTGCTGCACAAGCAGCGGTTGAGTTTTGAGAACATGCAAGCCTAGCTGCCAGAGCTGTTTGAGAACTTTCAAGGCAATATTGTGTTGATGATGGTGGTACATGCCACTTAGGTTTCAAGGATGAAAAGTTGGAACATGGGCAAGCATTTCATGGAGATGGTAATGGTAATTTTTCTATTGGCAGGCAGAATTGGAACATGAAATTTAACGATGCTACCTCTGCTGCTCAAGTAGCGATTGAGTTTGCAGAACATGCAAGCCTAACTCCCAGAGGTGTTGCAGAACTTTCAAGGCAATATTGTGTTGATGATGGTGGTTCATACCACTTAGTTTTCAAGGATGAAAGGTTGGAACATGGGCAATCATTTCCTTGAGATGGTAATGGTAATTTTTCTGTTGGCAGGCAGTATTGGAACATGAAATTTAAGGAAGCTACCTCTGCTGCACAAGCAGCGGCTGAGTTTGGAGAACATGCAAGCCTAGCTGCCAGAGTTGTTGTAGAACTTTCAAGGAAATATTGTATTGATGATGGTGGTTCATACCACTAAGGTTTCAAGGATGAAAGGTTGGAACATGGGCAATCATTTCCTGGAGATGGTAATGATAATCTTTTTGTTGGCAGGTAGAATTGGAACATGAAATTTAAGGATGCTACCTCCGCTGCACAAGCAGCGGTTGAGTTTTGAGAACATGCAAGCCTAGCTGCCAGAGCTGTTTGAGAACTTTCAAGGCAATATTGTGTTGATGATGGTGGTACATGCCACTTAGGTTTCAAGGATGAAAAGTTGGAACATGGGCAAGCATTTCATGGAGATGGTAATGGTAATTTTTCTATTGGCAGGCAGAATTGGAACATGAAATTTAAGGATGCTACCTCTGCTGCTCAAGTAGCGATTGAGTTTGCAGAACATGCAAGCCTAGCTCCCAGAGCTGTTGTAGAACTTTCAAGGCAATATTGTGTTGATGATGGTGGTTCATACCACTTAGTTTTCAAGGATGAAAGGTTGGAACATGGGCAATCATTTCCTTGAGATGGTAATGGTAATTTTTCTGTTGGCAGGCAGTATTGGAACATGAAATTTAAGGAAGCTACCTCTGCTGCACAAGCAGCGGCTGAGTTTGGAGAACATGCAAGCCTAGCTGCCAGAGTTGTTGTAGAACTTTCAAGGAAATATTGTATTGATGATGGTGGTTCATACCACTAAGGTTTCAAGGATGAAAGGTTGGAACATGGGCAATCATTTCCTGGAGATGGTAATGATAATCTTTTTGTTGGCAGGTAGAATTGGAACATGAAATTTAAGGATGCTACCTCCGCTGCACAAGCAGCGGTTGAGTTTTGAGAACATGCAAGCCTAGCTGCCAGAGCTGTTTGAGAACTTTCAAGGCAATATTGTGTTGATGATGGTGGTACATGCCACTTAGGTTTCAAGGATGAAAAGTTGGAACATGGGCAAGCATTTCATGGAGATGGTAATGGTAATTTTTCTATTGGCAGGCAGAATTGGAACATGAAATTTAAGGATGCTACCTCTGCTGCTCAAGTAGCGATTGAGTTTGCAGAACATGCAAGCCTAGCTCCCAGAGCTGTTGTAGAACTTTCAAGGCATTATTGTGTTGATGATGGTGGTTCATGCTACTTAGGATTAAAGGATGAAAGGTTGGAACATGGGCAATCATTTCCTGGAGATAGTAATGGTAAATTTTCTATTGGCAGGAAGAATTGGAACATGAAATTTAACAATGCTACCTCTGCTGCTCAAGTAGTGATTGAGTTTGCAAAACATGCAAGCCTAGCTGTCAGAGCTGTTGTAGAATTTTCAAGGCAATATTGTGTTGATGATGGGGTTTCATGCCACTTAGTTTTCAAGGATGAAAGGTTGGAACATGGGAAATCATTTCCTTGAGATGGTAATGGAAATTTTTCTGTAGGCAGGCAGTATTGGAACATGAAATTTAAGGATGCTACCTCTGCTGCACAAGCAGCGGTTGAGTTTTGAGAACATGCAAGCCTAGCTGCCAGAGCTGTTTGAGAACTTTCAAGGCAATATTGTGTTGATGATGGTGGTACATGCCACTTAGGTTTCAAGGATGAAAAGTTGGAACATGGGCAAGCATTTCATGGAGATGGTAATGGTAATTTTTCTATTGGCAGGCAGAATTGGAACATGAAATTTAACGATGCTACCTCTGCTGCTCAAGTAGCGATTGAGTTTGCAGAACATGCAAGCCTAACTCCCAGAGGTGTTGCAGAACTTTCAAGGCAATATTGTGTTGATGATGGTGGTTCATACCACTTAGTTTTCAAGGATGAAAGGTTGGAACATGGGCAATCATTTCCTTGAGATGGTAATGGTAATTTTTCTGTTGGCAGGCAGTATTGGAACATGAAATTTAAGGAAGCTACCTCTGCTGCACAAGCAGCGGCTGAGTTTGGAGAACATGCAAGCCTAGCTGCCAGAGTTGTTGTAGAACTTTCAAGGAAATATTGTATTGATGATGGTGGTTCATACCACTAAGGTTTCAAGGATGAAAGGTTGGAACATGGGCAATCATTTCCTGGAGATGGTAATGATAATCTTTTTGTTGGCAGGTAGAATTGGAACATGAAATTTAAGGATGCTACCTCCGTTGCACAAGCAGCGGTTGAGTTTTGAGAACATGCAAGCCTAGCTGCCAGAGCTGTTTGAGAACTTTCAAGGCAATATTGTGTTGATGATGGTGGTACATGCCACTTAGGTTTCAAGGATGAAAAGTTGGAACATGGGCAAGCATTTCATGGAGATGGTAATGGTAATTTTTCTATTGGCAGGCAGAATTGGAACATGAAATTTAAGGATGCTACCTCTGCTGCTCAAGTAGCGATTGAGTTTGCAGAACATGCAAGCCTAGCTCCCAGAGCTGTTGTAGAACTTTCAAGGCAATATTGTGTTGATGATGGTGGTTCATACCACTTAGTTTTCAAGGATGAAAGGTTGGAACATGGGCAATCATTTCCTTGAGATGGTAATGGTAATTTTTCTGTTGGCAGGCAGTATTGGAACATGAAATTTAAGGAAGCTACCTCTGCTGCACAAGCAGCGGCTGAGTTTGGAGAACATGCAAGCCTAGCTGCCAGAGTTGTTGTAGAACTTTCAAGGAAATATTGTATTGATGATGGTGGTTCATACCACTAAGGTTTCAAGGATGAAAGGTTGGAACATGGGCAATCATTTCCTGGAGATGGTAATGATAATCTTTTTGTTGGCAGGTAGAATTGGAACATGAAATTTAAGGATGCTACCTCCGCTGCACAAGCAGCGGTTGAGTTTTGAGAACATGCAAGCCTAGCTGCCAGAGCTGTTTGAGAACTTTCAAGGCAATATTGTGTTGATGATGGTGGTACATGCCACTTAGGTTTCAAGGATGAAAAGTTGGAACATGGGCAAGCATTTCATGGAGATGGTAATGGTAATTTTTCTATGGGCAGGCAGAATTGGAACATGAAATTTAAGGATGCTACCTCTGCTGCTCAAGTAGCGATTGAGTTTGCAGAACATGCAAGCCTAGCTCCCAGAGCTGTTGTAGAACTTTCAAGGCATTATTGTGTTGATGATGGTGGTTCATGCTACTTAGGATTAAAGGATGAAAGGTTGGAACATGGGCAATCATTTCCTGGAGATAGTAATGGTAAATTTTCTATTGGCAGGAAGAATTGGAACATGAAATTTAACAATGCTACCTCTGCTGCTCAAGTAGTGATTGAGTTTGCAAAACATGCAAGCCTAGCTGTCAGAGCTGTTGTAGAATTTTCAAGGCAATATTGTGTTGATGATGGGGTTTCATGCCACTTAGTTTTCAAGGATGAAAGGTTGGAACATGGGCAATCATTTCCTTGAGATGGTAATGGTAATATTTTTGTTGGCAGGCAGAATTGGAACATGAAATTTAAGGATGCTACCTTTGCTGCTCAAGCAGCGGCTAATTTTGCAGAACATGCAAGCCTAGCTGCCAGAGCTGTTGTGGAACTTTCAAGGCAATATTGTGTTGATGATGGTGTTTCATGCTACTTAGGATTAAAGGATGAAAGGTTGGAACATGGGCAATCATTTCCTGGAGATAGTAATGGTAAATTTTCTATTGGCAGGAAGAATTGGAACATGAAATTTAACAATGCTACCTCTGCTGCTCAAGTAGTGATTGAGTTTGCAAAACATGCAAGCCTAGCTGTCAGAGCTGTTGTAGAATTTTCAAGGCAATATTGTGTTGATGATGGGGTTTCATGCCACTTAGTTTTCAAGGATGAAAGGTTGGAACATGGGAAATCATTTCCTTGAGATGGTAATGGAAATTTTTCTGTTGGCAGGCAGTATTGGAACATGAAATTTAAGGATGCTACCTCCGCTGCACAAGCAGCGGTTGAGTTTTGAGAACATGCAAGCCTAGCTGCCAGAGCTGTTTGAGAACTTTCAAGGCAATATTGTGTTGATGATGGTGGTACATGCCACTTAGGTTTCAAGGATGAAAAGTTGGAAAATGGGCAAGCATTTCATGGAGATGGTAATGGTAATTTTTCTATTGGCAGGCAGAATTGGAACATGAAATTTAAGGATGCTACCTCTGCTGCTCAAGTAGCGACTGAGTTTGCAGAACATGCAAGCCTAGCTACCAGAGGTGTTGCAGAACTTTCAAGGCAATATTGTGTTGATAATGGTGGTTCATGCCACTTAGTTTTCAAGGATGAAAGGTTGGAACATGGGCAATCATTTCCTTGAGATGGTAATGGTAATATTTTTGTTGGCAGGCAGAATTGGAACATGAAATTTAAGGATGCTACCTCTGCTGCTCAAGCAGCGGCTAATTTTGCAGAACATGCAAGCCTAGCTGCCAGAGCTGTTGTGGAACTTTCAAGGCAATATTGTGTTGATGATGGTGGTTCATGCTACTTAGGATTAAAGGATGAAAGGTTGGAACATGGGCAATCATTTCCTGGAGATAGTAATGGTAAATTTTCTATTGGCAGGAAGAATTGGAACAAGAAATTTAACAATGCTACCTCTGCTGCTCAAGTAGTGATTGAGTTTGCAAAACATGCAAGCCTAGCTGTCAGAGCTATTGTAGAATTTTCAAGGCAATATTGTGTTGATGATGGGGTTTCATGCCACTTAGTTTTCAAGGATGAAAGGTTGGAACATGGGAAATCATTTCCTTGAGATGGTAATGGAAATTTTTCTGTTGGCAGGCAGTATTGGAACATGAAATTTAAGGATGCTACCTCTGCTGCTCAAGCGGCGGCTAATTTTGCAGAACATGCAAGCCTAGCTGCCAGAGCTGTTGTGGAACTTTCAAGGCAATATTATGTTGATGATAGTGGTTCATGCCACTTAGGTTTCAAAGATGAAAGGTTGGAACATGGGCAATCATTTCCTGGAGATGGTAATGGTAATTTTTCTATTGGCAGGCAGAATTGGAACATGAAATTTAACGATGCTACCTCTGCTGCTCAAGTAGCGATTGAGTTTGCAGAACATGCAAGCCTAACTCCCAGAGGTATTGTAGAACTTTCAAGGCAATATTGTGTTGATGATGGTGGTTCATACCACTTAGTTTTCAAGGATGAAAGGTTGGAACATGGGCAATCATTTCCTTGAGATGGTAATGGTAATTTTTCTGTTGGCAGGCAGTATTGGAACATGAAATTTAAGGAAGCTACCTCTGCTGCACAAGCAGCGGCTGAGTTTGGAGAACATGCAAGCCTAGCTGCCAGAGTTGTTGTAGAACTTTCAAGGAAATATTGTATTGATGATGGTGGTTCATACCACTAAGGTTTCAAGGATGAAAGGTTGGAACATGGGCAATCATTTCCTGGAGATGGTAATGATAATCTTTTTGTTGGCAGGTAGAATTGGAACATGAAATTTAAGGATGCTACCTCTGCTGCACAAGCAGCGGCTGAGTTTGGAGAACATACAAGCCTAGCTGCTAGAGCAGTTTCAGAACTTTCAAGGCAATATTGTGTTGATGATGGTGGTACATGCCACTTAGGTTTCAAGGATGAAAGGTTGGAACATGGGCAAGCATTTCCTGGAGATTGTAATGGTAATTTTTCTATTGGCAGGCAGAATTGGAACATGAAATTTAAGGATGCTACCTCTGTTGCTCAAGTAGCGACTGAGTTTGCAGAACATGCAAGCCTAGCTGCCAGAGCTGTTGTAGAACTTTCAAGGCAGTACTATGTTGATGGTGGTGGTTTATGCCACTTAGGTTTCAAGGATAAAAAGTTGGAACATGCGCAATCATTTCCTGGAGATGGTAATGGTAATATTTCTATTGGCAGGTAGAATTGGAACATGAAATTTAAGGATGCTACCTCTGCTGCTCAAGCAGCGGCTAATTTTGCAGAACATGCAAGCCTAGCTGCCAGAGCTGTTGTGGAACTTTCAAGGCAATATTGTGTTGATGATGGTGGTTCATGCCACTTAGGTTTCAAGGATGAAAGGTTGGAACATGGGCAATCATTTCCTGGAGATGGTAATGGTAATTTTTCTATTGGCAGGCAGAATTGGAACATGAAATTTAACGATGCTACCTCTGCTACTCAAGTAGCGATTGAGTTTGCAAAACATGCAAGCCTAGCTGCCAGAGCTGTTGTAGAACTTTCAAGGCAATATTGTGTTGATGATGGGGTTTCATGCCACTTAGTTTTCAAGGATGAAAGGTTTGAACATGAGAAATCATTTCCTTGAGATGGTAATGGAAATCTTTCTGTTGGCAGGCAGTATTGGAACATGAAATTTAAGGATGCTACCTCCGCTGCTCAAGCAGCGGCTGAGTTTGGAGAACGTGCAAGCCTAGCTGCCAGAGCTGTTAGAGAACTTTCTAGGAAATATTGTGTTGATGCTGGTGGTTCATGCCACTTAGGTTTCAAGGATAAAAGGTTGGAACATGGGCAAGCATTTCATGGAGATGGTAATGGTAGTTTTCCCGTTGGCAAGCAGAATTGGAACATGAAATTTAAGGATGCTACCTATGCTGCTCAATCAGCGGCTAATTTTGCAGAACATGCAAGCCTAGCTGCCAGAGCTGTTGTGGAACTTTCAAGGCAATATTGTGTTGATGATGGTGGTTCATGCCACTTAGGTTTCAAGGATGAAAGGTTGGAACATGGTCAATCATTTCCTGGAGATGGTAATAGTAATTTTTCTATTGGCATGCAGAATTGGAACATAAAATTTAAGAATGCTACCTCTGTTGCTCAAGTAGCGACTGAGTTTGGAGAACATGCAAGCCTAGCTACCGGAGTTGTTGTAGAACTTTCAAGGAAATATTGAATTGATGATGGTAGTTCATGTCACTAAGGTTTCAAGGATGAAAGGTTGGAACATGGGCAATCATTTCCTTGAGATGGTAATGATAATCTTTTTGTTGGCAGGTAGAATTGGAACATGAAATTTAAGGATGCTACCTCTGCTGCACAAGCAGCGGCTGAGTTTGGAGAACATGCAAGCCTAGCTACCAGAGCAGTTTGAGAACTTTCAAGGCAATATTGTGTTGATGATGGTGGTACATGCCACTTAGGATTCAAGGATGAAAGGTTGGAACATGGGCAAGCATTTCCTGGAGATGGTAATGGTAATTTTTCTATTGGCAGGCATAATTGGAATAGGAAATTTAAGGATGCTACCTCTGCTGCTCAAGTAGCGACTGAGTTTGCAGAACATGCAAGCCTAGCTGCCAGAGCTGTTGTAGAACTTTCAAGGCAATACTATGTTGATGATGGTGGTTCATGCCACTTAGGTTTCAAGGATAAAAGGTTGGAACATGCGCAATCATTTCCTGGAGATGGTAATGGTAATATTTCTATTGGCAGGTATAATTGGAACATGAAATTTAAGGATGCTACCTCTGCTGCTCAAGTAGCGGCTAATTTTGCAGAACATGCAAGCCTAGCTGCCAGAGCTGTTGTGGAACTTTCAAGGCAATATTGTGTTGATGATGGTGGTTCATGCAACTTAGGTTTCAAGGATGAAAGGTTGGAACATGGGCAATCATTTCCTAGATATGGTAATGGTAATTTTTCTATTGGCAAGCAGAATTGGAACATGAAATTTAACGATGCTACCTCTGCTGCTCAAGTAGCGATTGAGTTTGCAAAACATGCAAGCCTAGCTGCCAGAGCTATTGTAAAACATTTGTTGCGACCAAACACACTCACGCAAGTATACGCGGTCGTCAAGTAATAAAGTGACTAAAAGTCGGATGTCGAACCCACGAGGACTTATGATTAGCTATTAACTAAATTAGACTATCCTAATTATCTAAACAAGAATTAAATCTAAAAATATTTTATTCCAACTAATTAAATAAGAAAAATATAAATAATAAACTTTGAACAGAGAAAGAGCAGGTTTTTATGATATCAATGTAATGAAAACGATCTAGGGTTATGGGCTATCTAACAATCCTATTGTATTCTTCAATTGAATTGACCGACTAATTTATCTAGCTTATTGGTTGACAGGGTTAATATTGCTCATAAGAATCTGTCGAGTTCTTACTCGCCTATTCAAGCTAACCTAACGCCTATATGTCTATGGAGTTAGAATCAACAAGAACGCATTTATAATTCCTGTAAATCAACCAAGCAAGGCAATTAGGTATATATCTATCCTAACTACGAATCCGTTCCCCGATGCCCGAGTTCAAGAACTTGCCCTACTCAATCCTATATGCAATATAGAATTCCCACTTTCGAGTTCAATTCTAGATTCGTAGATAATATTCAATTGGTGATCAAGCAATTAAATAATTAAGTGCAAGATTGAATAAATAAACTAATATGATGAATCAAGAAGTCAAAATCAATATCCGAATAACAATAGTCATGAAAGAACCACAACCCTAGAACGTGAAGTTTAGCTCCACATAGACATGGTAGCCAAACAACAAATCATACAAAGAAACATAAAAATTACTAAGTTTGGTAGGAGAAAGATGGAACTTGATGAATTCCGGCCTCCACAGCTTTGTCGTGGCTTTTTTTCCTCTTCCCAATATGTTCGATAACCTAAAAGAGGCGTTTTTAGCTTATATATTGCGTACAAAAGTCGTGGGCCAAAGCTCTCCTATTCCTAGTCCAATTCGGCTTCAGGGATTGATGCTAAGGTGGATACGACGCATCCACCTTATCCTCCATTTCAATTTTTGCCTGCGAAGGTGGATGCGACGCATCCAGCCTTCTCTTCTACTTCCCAGTTTCGCACGCGATGGCGAACGCTATGGCCCAACTTCACTGCTAAGGTTGCACGCAGGATGATGTTTTCCTAGGTTGGATGCGACGCATCCAACCCTTCTTCCTCTGGCTAAACCACCTTTTCTTCATATTTTGCACTCCGAACACCTTAAATCGTCACACATAACTTAATTAGTCATCAAACCAATAATTACACCATGTTGGGCGTTTTAAAGATTAAATAACATCAAGAAGTGGTTAAAACATGGGTAAAGTAACATCAACACATATCGAAATATGCCAAACATCACTACCCCACACTTAAACCTTTGTTCGTCCTCGAACAAACCATCCTATAGTAGACGAAACAAAATTAAGCTCTTATCATTCAAAGCACACTACACCTATGACCGTGGTTATTTGCAACAATTAGGCTCTAGGCTATGCATCACATACCCTTCCCTTTACTTATGCCATTCTTTAAACATATTCGAACAAAGACAACATGCTCACAACAATCCTAACCTCAAAAACCGACTCAATGTCACAATGCACTCATGGCTTGAACAACCAACATCATAGAGAAGTCTAATAACGTTACCTATCCCTAGTGAAACCATGTGCCCTCACAACAAAAGCAGAGAGAGTAAAATCAATCCACACATTCGAATCTCATGCTCACAAAGAAAATCGCTCACTCTCACAAAAGAAGTCACATGCATGTAGTTGGTACCATAGGCATGCCCTTAATGTAAATCTCTACTAATGTAAGCTCGCTCGATCTAAAATCAATTAGGACTTTTTCATGGTTGTAATGTGGGCTAAGGGACGGGTAGGATATATTTTAGGAATAGTGACACAACCTCCTAAGCACTTTAACACATCATCAAATAACTTAAGCGCAAATTCTTCAACACCACTTCAATTTCACAAATAATATCACCCCAACAATATTTCCTCTTTCTTTAAGCACTACTTTAATTCATACCCACTAGCAAGAATAAGACAACAATTTATTCCTCTATATTTTTCTTTCTTTTTTTTTTTTTTTTTTTTCGCTAGTGGCGTATTATTTTACAAAATAAGTGCACCCTTCTTTCTTTCATTGGTTCCACTCAAAAGTCACCCCACACTTAGTCCCTTCTTACTTCTTTTAGCGCTCATCTAACAATTAAAGTGCTTTAAGAGGTAAAAGGATCAAAACAATGCCAATTAAGAATAAAAAGGGTATAGGCTTGTAATGTGGGTACCAAATAAAAGGTCTACAGGCTCAAAAAGGGTTAACTAGGGATAGATTTTATTTGTGATAAGCAATAAGCTCAAAAAGATCAAAGAAAGCCTAAAATTATTTTTCAAACCGAGCATCACCTAAAATTTCGCTTCAACTCACATACAGGGCAAGTTCTAGACACAAGTACAATACATGGACAACACAAAAAAAACTCACCACACATGGCACATGACTCACTAAGGACGATCACATTCCGACTCTCAAGCAATGCAAGTATTCACGGAGCCACGAGATATTAAGTATTAAACACAAGGTGAACATAAGTCATGTAAACGAGACATAGGCGCCACAAAACATGTTATCCAATTTAACAAGGCATCATCAATAAATTCAAATCATACAGAAGATACTACACATGCGAAAGTATAAATATGTTACTATCAAACAAGTCAAGGGCGCCTAGGTTCATCATTCTTGCTCCTTTTATTCCCTAAATTCCTAATCTACTCGGAAAGAAAAAAATTACTCGGTTCAAACTACATCCCATGGAAAAGAACCGAGGCACAAAGAAAAACCACAGGGGATTATTACTACCTAAAGAAAGCTAAAAGATATATTTTGAATTTTTGTTTAGACTTTAATCCCTCAAGAAAACTGTCTAGGAGATCAATCGTCGGGAAAAGTCCAATTTTTCTAATTTTTCATTTTTTTTTGTTTCCTTCACAAAAGCTACTACACTTAAGAATGAGTACTACAACTAAGCTAAAATAGCACAGAAACTTATCCAAACGATCTCCTCACCCCACACTTAAAATTTTGCAATGTCCTCAATGCACATTATAAATAATAAGAGGGTAAACGAGACTCCCTGGTAGGCCAAAGGCCGAAGCAATAGCGGCTCACGAGGTACTCAGACTTCCCCAGGCATCGTCCTTTGTGTGGGCACCCCACACTTAGTCCTCACCATCTAGCTCGCTTTTGCACTCTTCTAATGGCTTTGCTTCCTATGCTCATAATCCTACAAAACAAAAATAAATACTACAAAATAATAAAAATAAAATAAAATAAAAAGTAAACAAAAATAGAAGAAAGCAGTAACGCTGGGTTGCCTCCCAACAAGCGCCTGATTTAACGTAGCGGCACGACGTGAACCACTTTTTGCCTCCACCTCGAACTTATGAATTGAGCCCCTAACATGGCATCCAGTTTGCGGCTATGCTCCAGTGGTGGGGCTACAAAGATAACCAGGCCAAGTAATAAATTTTTCACTCTACACTTCTCGGCCTTTAGATGAGGAATGTATTTTTTGCTTTTTGGCATGACAAATTCAAAAATATAGGCATCATGTTCCTCTTCCATTGACTCCTCCAAAGGCTTAGATGACTCGATTTCCATGTCATCATCCAAATACAATGTCGAAAAATGTTTAGAATGAGGACCAACACGCCCCAACTTTAGAATTGTATTACTATTTATATCCTCATATGTGCACACATTAGAGTCTTCAAATATAACATTATCTGCTACCTCGCATATCTCTAGTGTACTTTTCTCAACATGGGCATCATCAGCAGAAATATGCTCGAATGATTGGCTCTCCACTTTTAGCTCCTCAATTTGGCGTATAAGCTCCTTTTCAGCTTCTGACAACTCATTACTATTTTGTTGGGCGATAGACGCAACAACCTTTGCATTTAATTTATCTTGCAAGTCGTGAATAGTAGTGACAAATTTATAGATCCCTTGTCCCAGTTTAGATCTTCCCTCTATAAAGTGTCTCATCCCATCAGTAAGTTCCTCATGTTGAGTTTCATATATTTCTAACTTTTCAGCCTGTTCTGCCAGCCAAGTTTGGCTCAAAATCTCCTCTTTTTCAAAATTTTTTTCTTGCTGGTACTCGCTCTCTTCATTCAATTCTTCCATATTGGCCTTCATTCTTGTGATTGCTGCCCTCATTCTTTTCATATCTTTTTTGAGTTCATCCTGTTGCTCTGCTACTTGCCTCAGAATATCCCTAATATATGCATCAGGCTCCATATCCTGCACTTCATTGCCCCTATCAAACTCAGAAATATCATTAGAAAGATCATAATAAGGGCTCAGAGAAGGATGAACAAAATTAGGACAACCATCCCAATGGCCATCTTGACCACCACACATATTACAAATATTCCACTCAAAGGATTGAGATTGTGCGCACAACTCGCTCCTGGGAACATTCTGACAATTTTTCCACCAGTGGGGTCCTCCACAATATGGACAAGGATCATCAAAATAAGAATAACCATCATTCGAACAATTTTTATTCCAAGATGCCATGCTAAAATAAATAAAAAATACTAACTAAAATAAAATAATAAAAAAAACATGAATAGATAAAAAAAAATGTCTAATCTAGAAAAATAGCAAATTTCTAAGTCCCCGGCAACGGCGCCAAAAACTTGTTGCGACCAAACACACTCACGCAAGTATACGCGATCGTCAAGTAATAAAGTGACTAAAAGTCGGATGTCGAACCCACGAGGACTTATGATTAACTATTAACTAAATTAGACTATCCTAATTATCTAAACAAGAATTAAATCTAAAAATATTTTATTCCAACTAATAAATAAGAAAAATATAAATAATAAACTTTGAACAGAGAAAGAGCAGGTTTTTATGATATCAATGTAATGAAAACGATCTAGGGTTATGGGCTATCTAACAATCCTATTGTATTCTTCAATTGAATTGACCGACTAATTTATCTAGCTTATTGGTTGACAGGGTTAATATTGCTCATAAGAATCTGTCGAGTTCTTACTCGCCTATTCAAGCTAACCTAACGCCTATATGTCTATGGAGTTAGAATCAACAAGAACGCATTTATAATTCCTGTAAATCAACCAAGCAAGGCAATTAGGTATATATCTATCCTAACTACGAATCCGTTCCCCGATGCCCGAGTTCAAGAACTTGCCCTACTCAATCCTATATGCAATATAGAATTCCCACTTTCGAGTTCAATTCTAGATTCGTAGATAATATTCAATTGGTGATCAAGCAATTAAATAATTAAGTGCAAGATTGAATAAATAAACTAATATGATGAATCAAGAAGTCAAAATCAATATCCGAATAACAATAGTCATGAAAGAACCACAACCCTAGAACGTGAAGTTTAGCTCCACATAGACATGGTAGCCAAACAACAAATCATACAAAGAAACATAAAAATTACTAAGTTTGGTAGGAGAAAGATGGAACTTGATGAATTCCGGCCTCCACAGCTTTGTCGTGGCTTTTTTTCCTCTTCCCAATATGTTCGATAACCTAAAAGAGGCGTTTTTAGCTTATATATTGCGTACAAAAGTCGTGGGCCAAAGCTCTCCTATTCCTGGTCCAATTCGGCTTCAGGGATTGATGCTAAGGTGGATGCGACGCATCCACCTTGTCCTCCATTTCAATTTTTGCCTGCGAAGGTGGATGCGACGCATCCAGCCTTCTTTTCTACTTCCCAGTTTCGCACGCGATGGCGAACGCTATGGCCCAACTTCACTACTAAGGTTGCATGCAAGATGATGTTTTCCTAGGTTGGATGCGACGCATCCAACCCTTCTTCCTCTTGCTAAACCACCTTTTCTTCATATTTTGCACTCCGAACACCTTAAATCGTCACACATAACTTAATTAGTCATCAAACCAATAATTACACCATGTTGGGCGTTTTAAAGATTAAATAACATCAAGAAGTGGTTAAAACATGGGTAAAGTAACATCAACACATATCGAAATATGCCAAACATCAACATTCAAGGCAATATTGTGTTGATGATGGGGGTTCATGCCACTTAGTTTTCAAGGATGAAAGGTGGGAACATCGGAAATCATTTCCTTGAGATGGTAATGGAAATTTTGCTGTTGGCAGGCAGTATTGGAATATGAAATTTAAGGATGCTACCTCCGCTGCTCAAGCAGCGGCTGAGTTTGGAGAACGTGCAAGCCTAGCTGCCAGAGCTGTTAGAGAACTTTCAAGGAAATATTGTGTTAATGCTGGTGGTTCATGCCACTTAGGTTTCAAGGATAAAAGGTTGGAACATGGGCAAGCATATCCTGGAGATGGTAATGGTAGTTTTTCCGTTGGCAAGCAGAATTGGAACATGAAATTTAAGGATGCTACCTATGCTGCTCAAGCAGCGGCTGATTTTGCAGAACATGCAAGCCTAGCTGCCAGAGCTGTTGTAGAACTTTCAAGGCAATATTGTGTTGATGATGGTGATTCATGCCACTTAGGTTTGAAGGATGAAAGGTTGGAACATGGGCAATCATTTCCTGGAGATGGTAATGATAATCCTTTTGTTGGCAGGTAGAATTGGAACATGAAATTTAAGGATGCTACCTCTGCTGCACAAGCAGCGGCTGAGTTTGGAGAACATGCAAGCCTAGCTGCCAGAGCAGTTTGAGAACTTTCAAGGCAATATTGTGTTGATGATGGTGGTATATGCCACTTAGGTTTCAAGGATGAAAGGTTGGAACATGGGCAAGCATTTCCTGGAGATTGTAATGGTAATTTTTCTATTGGCAGGCAGAATTGGAACATGAAATTTAAGGATGCTACCTCTGTTGCTCAAGTAGCGACTGAGTTTGGAGAACATGCAAGCCTAGCTGCCAGAGCTGTTGTAGAACTTTCAAGGCAGTACTATGTTGATGATGGTGGTTTATGCCACTTAGGTTTCAAGGATGAAAGGTTGGAACATGGGCAATCATTTCCTTGAGATGGTAATGATAATATTTCTGTTGTCAAGCAAAATTGGAACATGAAATTTAAGGATGCTACCTCTGCTGCTCAATCAGCGGCTAATTTTGCAGAAAAAGCAAGCCTAGCTGCCAGAGCTGTTGTGGAACTTTCAAGGCAATATTGTGTTGATGATGGTGGTTCATGCCACTTAGATTTCAAGGATGAAAGGTTGGAACATGGGCAATCATTTCCTGGAGATGGTAATGGTAATTTTTCTATTGGCAGGCTGAATTGGAACATGAAATTTAACGATGCTACCTCTGCTGCTCAAGTAGCGATTGAGTTTGCAGAACATGCAAGCCTAGCTCCAGAGCTATTGTAGAACTTTCAAGGCAATATTGTGTTGATGATGGTGGTTCATACCACTTAGTTTTCAAGGATGAAAGGTTGGAACATGGGAAATCATTTCCTTGAGATGGTAATGGTAATTTTTCTGTTGGCAGGCAGTATTGGAACATGAAATTTAAGGAAGCTACCTCTGCTGCACAAGCAGCGGCTGAGTTTGGAGAACATGCAAGCCTAGCTGCCAGAGTTGTTGTAGAACTTTCAAGGAAATATTGTATTGATGATGGTGGTTCATGCCACTAAGGTTTCAAGGATTAAAGGTTGGAACATGGGCAATCATTTCCTGGAGATGGTAATGATAATCTTTTTTTGGCAGGTAGAATTAGAACATGAAATTTAAGGATGCTACCTCTGCTGCACAAGCAGCGGCTGAGTTTGGAGAACATGCAAGCCTAGCTACCAGAGCAGTTTGAGAACTTTCAAGGCAATATTGTGTTGATGATGGTGGTAAATGCCACTTAGGTTTCAAGGATGAAAGGTTGGAACATGGGCAAGCATTTCCTGGAGATTGTAATGGTAATTTTTCTATTGGCATGCAGAATTGGAACATGAAATTTAAGGCTGCTACCTCTGTTGCTCAAGTAGCGACTGAGTTTGCAGAACATGCAAGCCTAGCTGCCAGAGCTGTTGTAGAACTTTCAAGGCAGTACTATGTTGATGATGGTGGTTTATGCCACTTAGGTTTCAAGGATAAAAAGTTGGAACATGCGCAATCATTTCCTGGAGATGGTAATGGTAATATTTCTATTGGCAGGTAGAATTGGAACATGAAATTTAAGGATGCTACCTCTGCTGCTCAAGCAGCGGCTAATTTTGCAGAACATGCAAGCCTAGCTGCCAGAGCTGTTGTGGAACTTTCAAGGCAATATTGTGTTGATGATGGTGGTTCATGCCACTTAGGTTTCAAGGATGAAAGGTTGGAACATGGGCAATCATTTCCTGGATATGGTAATGGTAATTTTTCTATTGGCAGGCAGAATTGGAACATGAAATTTAACGATGCTACCTCTGCTGCTCAAGTAGCGATTGAGTTTGCAAAACATGCAAGCCTAGCTGCCAGAGATGTTGTAGAACTTTCAAGGCAATATTGTGTTGATGATGGGGGTTCATGCCACTTAGTTTTCAAGGATGAAAGGTTTGAACATGGGAAATCATTTCCTTGAGATGGTAATGGAAATCTTTCTATTGACAGGCAGTATTAGAACATGAAATTTAAGGATGCTACCTCCGCTGCTCAAGCAGCGGCTGAGTTTGTAGAACGTGCAAGCCTAGCTGCCAGAGCTGTTAGAGAACTTTCAAGGAAATATTGTGTTGATGCTGGTGGTTCATGCCACTTAGGTTTCAAGGATAAAAGGTTGGAACATGGGCAAGCATTTCCTGGAGATGGTAATGGTAGTTTTTCCGTTGGCAAGAAAAATTGGAACATGAAATTTAAGGATGCTACCTATGCTGCTCAATCAGCGGCTAATTTTGCAGAACATGCAAGCCTAGCTGCCAGAGCTGTTGTGAAACTTTCAAGGCAATATTGTGTTGATGATGGTGGTTCATGCCACTTAGGTTTCAAGGATGAAAGGTTGGAACATGGTCAATCATTTCCTGGAGATGGTAATAGTAATTTTTCTATTGGCAGGCAGAATTGGAACATAAAATTTAAGAATGCTACCTCTGTTGCTCAAGTAGCGACTGAGTTTGGAGAACAAGCAAGCCTAGCTACCAGAGTTGTTGTAGAACTTTCAAGGAAATATTGTATTGATGATGGTAGTTCATGTCACTAAGGTTTCAAGGATGAAAGGTTGGAACATGGGCAATCATTTCCTGGAGATGGTAATGATAATCTTTTTGTTGGCAGGTAGAAATGGAACATGAAATTTAAGGATGCTACCTCTGCTGCACAAGCAGCGGCTGAGTTTGGAGAACATGCAAGCCTAGCTACCAGAGCTGTTGTAGAACTTTCAAGGCAATACTATGTTGATGATGGTGGTTCATGCCACTTAGGTTTCAAGGATAAAAGGTTGGAACATGCGCAATCATTTCCTGGAGATGGTAATGGTAATATTTCTATTGGCAGGTATAATTGGAACATGAAATTTAAGGATGCTACCTCTGCTGCTCAAGTAGCGGCTAATTTTGCAAAACATGCAAGTCTAGCTACCAGAGTTGTTGTGGAACTTTCAAGGCAATATTGTGTTGATGATGGTGGTTCATGCCACTTAGGTTTCAAGGATGAAAGGTTGGAACATGGTCAATCATTTCCTGGAGATGGTAATAGTAATTTTTCTATTGGCAGGCAGAATTGGAACATAAAATTTAAGAATGCTACCTCTGTTGCTCAAGTAGCGACTGAGTTTGGAGAACAAGCAAGCCTAGCTACCAGAGTTATTGTAGAACTTTCAAGGAAATATTGTATTGATGATGGTAGTTCATGTCACTAAGGTTTCAAGGATGAAAGGTTGGAACATGGGCAATCATTTCCTGGAGATGGTAATGATAATCTTTTTGTTGGCAGGTAGAAATGGAACATGAAATTTAAGGATGCTACCTCTGCTGCACAAGCAGCGGCTGAGTTTGGAGAACATGCAAGCCTAGCTACCAGAGCTGTTGTAGAACTTTCAAGGCAATACTATGTTGATGATGGTGGTTCATGCCACTTAGGTTTCAAGGATAAAAGGTTGGAACATGCGCAATCATTTCCTGGAGATGGTAATGGTAATATTTCTATTGGCAGGTATAATTGGAACATGAAATTTAAGGATGCTACCTCTGCTGCTCAAGTAGCGGCTAATTTTGCAAAACATGCAAGTCTAGCTACCAGAGTTGTTGTGGAACTTTCAAGGCAATATTGTGTTGATGATGGTGATTCATGCCACTTAGGTTTCAAGGATGAAAGGTTGGAACATGGGCAATCATTTCCTGGATATGGGAATGGTAATTATTTTGTTGGCAGGCAGAATTGGAACATGAAATTGAAGGATTCTACCGATGCTGCTCAAGCAGCGGTTGAGTTTGCAGAACATGCAAGCCTAGCTGCCTGAGCTGTTGTAGGACTTTCTAGGCAATATTGTGTTGATGATGGTGGTTCATGCCACTTAGGTTTCAAGGATGAAAGGTTGGAACATGTGCAATCATTTCCTGGAGATGGTAATGGTAATTTTTCTGTTGGCAAGTAGAATTGGAACATGAAATTTAAGGATGCTACCTATGCTGCTTAATCAGCGACTGAGTTTGCAGAACATCCAAGCCTAACTGCCAGAGCTGTTGTAGAACTTTCAAGGCAATATTGTGTTGATAATGGTGGTTCATGCCACTTAGGTTTCAACGATGAAAGATTGGAACATGGGCAATCATTTCCTGGAGATGGTAATGGTAATTTTTCTGTTGGCAGGTAGAATTAGAGCATGAAATTTAAGGATGCTACCTCTGCTACTCAAGCAGCGGCTGAGTTTGCAGAACATGCAAGCCTAGCTGCCAGAGCTATTGTAGAACTTTCAAGGCAATATTGTGTTGATGATGGTGGTTCATGCCACTTAGGTTTCAAGGATAAAAGGTTGGAACATGGGCAATCATTTCCTGGAGATGGTAATAGTAATTTTTCAATTGGCAGGCAGAATTGGAACATAAAATTTAAGAATGCTACCTCTGTTGCTCAAGCAGCGGCTGAGTTTGGAGAACATGCAAGCCTAGTTGCCAGAGTTGTTGTAGAACTTTCAAGGCAATATTGTATTGATGATGGTGGTTCATTCCACTAAGGTTTCAAGGATGAAAGGTTGGAACATGGGCAATCATTTCCTGGAGATGGTAATGGTAATTTTTCTATTGGCAGGTAGAATTGGAACATGAAATTTAAGGATGCTACCTCTGCTGCTCAATCAGCGGCTGAGTTTGCAGAACATCCAAGCCTAACTGCAAGAGCTGTTGTAGAACTTTCAAGGCAATATTGTGTTGATAATGGTGGTTCATGCCACTTAGTTTTCAAGGATGAAAGGTTGGAACATGGGCAATCATTTCCTTGAGATGGTAATGGTAATTTTTCTGTTGGCAGGCAGTATTGGAACATGAAATTCAAGCATGCTACCTCTACTGTTCAAGCAGCGGCTGAGTTTGGAGAACATGCAAGCCTAACTGCCAGAGCTGTTGGAGAACTTTCAAGGCAATATGGTGTTGATGATGGTGGTTCATGCCAATTAGGTTTTAAGGATGAAAGGTTGGAACATGGGCAAGCATTTCCTGGCGATGGTAATGGTAATTTTTCTCTTTGCAGGCAGAATTGGAACATGAAATTTAAGGATGCTACCTCTACTGCTCAAGCAGCGGCTAATTTTGTAGAGCATGCAAGCCTAGCTGCCAGAGCTGTTGTGGAACTTTCAAGGCAATATTGTGTTGATGATGGTGGTTCATGCCACTTAGTTTTCAAGGATGAAAGGTTGGAACACGGGCAATCATTTCCTGGAGATGGTAATGGTAATTTTTCTATTGGCAGGCAGAATTGGAACATGAAATTTAAGGATGCTACCTCTGCTGCTCAATCAGCGGCTGAGTTTGCAGAGCATCCAAGCCTAACTGCAAGAGCTGTTGTAGAACTTTCAAGGCAATATTGTGTTGATTATGGTGGTTCATGCCACTTAGTTTTCAAGGATGAAAGGTTGGAACATGGGCAATCATTTCCTTGAGATGGTAATGGTAATTTTTCTATTGGCAGGCAGTATTGGAACATGAAATTCAAGCATGCTACCTCTACTGTTCAAGCAGCGGCTGAGTTTGGAGAACATGCAAGCCTAAATGCCAGAGCTGTTGGAGAACTTTCAAGGCAATATGGTGTTGTTGATGGTGGTTCATGCCAATTAGGTTTTAAGGATGAAAGGTTGGAACATGGGCAAGCATTTCCTGGAGATGGTAATGGTAATTTTTCTATTCGTAGGCAGAATTGGAACATGAAATTTACGGATGCTACCTCTACTGCTCAAGCAGCGGCTAATTTTGCAGAACATGCAAGCCTAGCTGCCAGAGCTATTGTGGAACTTTCAAGGCAATATTGTGTTGATGATGGTGGTTCATGCCACTTAGTTTTCAAGGATGAAAGGTTGGAATATGGGCAATAATTTCTATGAGATGGTAATGGTAATTTTTCTGTTGGCAGGCAGAAATGGAATATGAAATTTAAGGATGCTACCTCTGCTGCTCAAGTAGCGACTGAGTTTGCAGAACATGCAAGCCTAGCTGCCAGAGCTGTTGTAGAACTTTCAAGGCAATATTGTATTGATGATGGTGGTTCATGCCACTAAGGTTTCAAGGATGAAAGGTTGGAACATGGGCAATCATTTCCTGGAGATGGTAATGATAATCTTTTTGTTGGCAGGTAGAATTGGAACATGAAATTTAAGGATGCTACCTCTGCTGCTCAATCAGCGGCTGATTTTGCAGAACATGCAAGCCTAACTGCCAGAGCTGTTGTGGAACTTTCAAGGCAATATTGTGTTGATGATGGTGGTTCATGCCACTTAGGTTTCAACGATGAAAGGTTGGAACATGGGCAATCATTTCTTGGAGATGGTAATGGTAATTTTTCTATTGGCAGGCAGAATTGGAACATAAAATTTAAGAATGCTACCTCTATTGCTCAAGCAGCGGCTGAGTTTGGAGAACATGCAAGCCTAGCTGCCAGAGCTGTTGTAGAACTTTCAAGGCAATATTGTATTGATGATGGTGGTTCATTCCACTAAGGTTTCAAGGATGAAAGGTTGGAACATGGGCAATCATTTCCTGGAGATGGTAGTGGTAATTTTTCTATTGGCAGGCAGAATTGGAACATGAAATTTAAGGATGCTGCCTCTGCTGTTCAATCAGCGGCTGAGATTGCAGAACATCCAACCCTAACTGCAAGAGCTATTGTAGAACTTTCATGGCAATATTGTGTTGATAATGGTGGTTCATGCCACTTAGTTTTCAAGGATGAAAGGTTGGAACATGGGCAATCATTTCCTTGAGATTATAATGGTAATTTTTCTCTTGGCAGGCAGTATTCGAACATGAAATTCAAGCATGCTACCTCTACTGTTCAAGCAGCGGCTATGTTTGGAGAACACGCAAGCCTAACTGCCAGAGCTGTTGGAGAACTTTCAAGGCAATATTGTGTTGATGATGGTGGTTAATGCCAATTAGGTTTTAAGGATGAAAGGTTGGAACATGGGCAAGCATTTCCTGGAGATGGTAATGGTAATTTTTCTATTCGCAGGCAGAATTGGAAAATGAAATTTAAGGATGCTACCTCTACTGCTCAAGCAGCGGCTAATTTTGCAGAACATGCAAGCCTAGCTGCCAGAGCTGTTGTGGAACTTTCAAGGCAATATTGTGTTGATGATGGTGGTTCATGCCACTTAGTTTTCAAGGATGAAAGGGTGGAACATGGGCAATAATTTTTATGAGATGGTAATGGAAATTTTTCTTTTGGCAGGCAGAAATGGAACATTAAATTTAAGGATGCTACCTCTGCTGCTCAAGTAACGACTGAGTTTGCAGAACATGCAAGCCTAGCTGCCAGAGCTGTTGTAGAATTTAAAGGCAATATTGTATTGATGATGGTGGTTCATGCCACTAAGGTTTCAAGGATGAAAGGTTGGAATATGGGCAATCATTTCCTGGAGATGGTAATGATAATCTTTTTGTTGGCAGGTAGAATTGGAACATGAAATTTAAGGATGCTACCTCTGCTGCTTAATCAGCGACTGAGTTTGCAGAACATCCAAGCCTAACTGCCAGAGCTGTTGTAGAACTTTCAAGGCAATATTGTGTTGATGATGGTGGTTCATGCCACTTAGGTTTCAAGGATAAAAGGTTGGAACATGGGCAATCATTTCCTGGAGATGGTAATGGTAATTTTTCTATTGGCAGGCAGAATTGGAACATAAAATTTAAGGATGCTGCCTCTGCTGCTCAATCAACGACTGAGTTTGCAGAACATCCAACCCTAAATGCAAGAGCTGTTGTAGAACTTTCAAGGCAATATTGTGTTGATAATGGTGGTTCATGCCACTTAGTTTTCAAGGATGAAAGGTTGGAACATGGGCAATCATTTCCTTGAGATTATAATGGTAATTTTTCTGTTGGCAGGCAGTATTCGAACATGAAATTCAAGCATGCTACCTCTACTGTTCAAGCAGCGGCTATGTTTGGAGAACACGCAAGCCTAACTGCCAGAGCTGTTGGAGAACTTTCAAGGCAATATGGTGTTGATGATGGTGGTTCATGCCAATTAGGTTTTAAGGATGAAAGGTTGGAACATGGGCAAGCATTTCCTGGAGATGGTAATGGTAATTTTTCTATTCGCAGGCAGAATTGGAAAATGAAATTTAAGGATGCTACCTCTACTGCTCAAGCAGCGGCTAATTTTGCAGAACATGCAAGCCTAGCTGCCAGAGCTGTTGTGGAACTTTCAAGGCAATATAGTGTTGATGATGGTGGTTCATGCCACTTAGTTTTGAAGGATGAAAGGTTGGAACATGGGCAATAATTTCTATGAGATGGTAATGGTAATTTTTCTTTTGGTAGGCAGAAATGGAACATGAAATTTAAGGATGCTACCTCTGCTGCTCAAGTAACGACTGAGTTTGCAGAACCTGCAAGCCTAGCTGCCAGAGCTGTTGTAGAACTTTCAAGGCAATATTGTATTGATGATGGTGGTTCAAGCCACTAAGGTTTCAAGGATGAAAGGTTGGAATATGGGCAATCATTTCCTGGAGATGGTAATGATAATCTTTTTGTTCGCAGGTAGAATTGGAACATGAAATTTAAGGATGCTACCACTGCTGCTTAATCAGCGACTGAGTTTGCAGAACATCCAAGCCTAACTGCCAGAGCTGTTGTAGAACTTTCAAGGCAATATTGTGTTGATGATGGTGGTTCATGCCACTTAGGTTTCAACGATGAAAGGTTGGAACACGGGCAATCATTTCCTGGAGATGGTAATGGTAATTTTTCTGTTGGCAGGTAGAATTAGAGCATGAAATTTAAGGATCCTACCTCTGCTACTCAAGCAGCGGCTGAGTTTGCAGAACGTGCAAGCCTAGCTGCCAGAGCTATTGTAGAACTTTCAAGGCAATATTGTGTTGATGATGATGGTTCATGCCACTTAGGTTTCAAGGATAAAAGGTTGTAACATGGGCAATCATTTCCTGGAGATGGTAATGGTAATTTTTCTATTGGTAGTCAGAATTGGAACATAAAATTTAAGAATGCTGCCTCTGTTGCTCAAGCAGCGGCTGAGTTTGGAGAACATGCAAGTCTAGCTGCCAGAGCTGGTGTAGAACTTTCAAGGCAATATTGTATTGATGATGGTGGTTCATTCCACTAAGGTTTCAAGGATGAAAGGTTGGAACATGGGCAATCATTTCCTGGAGATGGTAATGGTAATTTTTCTATTGGTAGTCAGAATTGGAACATGAAATTTAAGGATGCTACCTCTGCTGCTTAATCAGCGACTGAGTTTGCAGAACATCCAAGCCTAACTGCCAGAGCTGTTGTAGAACTTTCAAGGCAATATTGTGTTGATGATGGTGGTTCATGCCACTTAGGTTTCAACAATGAAAGGTTGGAACATGGGCAATCATTTCCTGGAGATGGTAATGGTAATTTTTCTGTTGGCAGGTAGAATTAGAGCATGAAATTTAAGGATCCTACCTCTGCTACTCAAGCAGCGGCTGAGTTTGCAGAACATGCAAGCCTAGCTGCCAGAGCTATTGTAGAACTTTCAAGGCAATATTGTGTTGATGATGATGGTTCATGCCACTTAGGTTTCAAGGATAAAAGGTTGGAACATGGGCAATCATTTCCTGGAGATGGTAATGGTAATTTTTCTATTGGTAGTCAGAATTGGAACATAAAATTTAAGAATGCTGCCTCTGTTGCTAAAGCAGCGGCTGAGTTTGGAGAACATGCAAGCCTAGCTGCCAGAGCTATTGTAGAACTTTCAAGGCAATATTGTATTGATGATGGTGGTTCATTCCACTATGGTTTCAAGGATGAAAGGTTGGAACATGGGCAATCATTTCCTGGAGATGGTAATGGTAATTTTTCTATTGGCAGGCAGAATTGGAACATGAAATTTAAGGATGCTGCCTCTGCTGCTCAATCAGCAACTGAATTTGCAGAACATCCAACCCTAACTGCAAGAGCTGTTGTAGAACTTTCAAGGCAATATTGTGTTGATAATAGTGGTTCATGCCACTTAGTTTTCAAGGATGAAAGGTTGGAACATGGGCAATCATTTCCTTGAGATTATAATGGTAATTATTCTGTTGGCAGGCAGTATTCGAACATGAAATTCAAGAATGCTACCTCTACTGTTCAAGCAGCGGCTATGTTTGGAGAACACGCAAGCCTAACTGCCAGAGCTGTTGGAGAACTTTCAAGGCAATATGGTGTTGATGATGGTGGTTCATGCCAATTAGGTTTTAAGGATGAAAGGTTGGAACATGGGCAATCATTTCCTGGAGATGGTAATGGTAATTTTTCTATTGGCAGGCAGAATTGGAACATGAAATTTAAGGATGCTACCTCTGCTGCTCAATCAGCGGCTGAGTTTGCAGAATATCCAAGCCTAGCTGCAAGAGCTGTTGTAGAACTTTCAAGGCAATATTGGGTTGATAATGGTGGTTCATGCCACTTAGTTTTCAAGGATGAAAGGTTGGAACATGGGCAATCATTTCCTTGAGATGGTAATGGTAATTTTTCTGTTGGCAGGCAGTATTGGAACATGAAATTCAAGCATGCTACCTCTACTGTTCAAGCAGCGGTTGAGTTTGGAGAACATGCGAGCCTAACTGCCAGATCTGTTGGAGAACTTTCAAGGCAATATGGTGTTGATGATGGTGGTTCATGCCAATTAGGTTTTAAGGATGAAAGGTTGGAACATGGGCAAGCATTTCCTGGAGATGGTAATGGTAATTTTTCTATTCGCAGGAAGAATTGAAACATGAAATTTAAGGATGCTACCTCTACGGCTCAAGCAGCGGCTAATTTTGCAGAACATGCAAGCCTAGCTGCCAGAGCTGTTGTGGAACTTTCAAGGCAATATTGTGTTGATGATGGTGGTTCCTGCCACTTAGTTTTCAAGGATGAAAGGTTGGAACATGGGCAATAATTTCTATGAGATGTAATGGTAATTTTTCTGTTGGCAGGCAGAAATGGAACATGAAATTTAAGGATGCTACCTCTGCTACTCAAGTAGCGACTGAGTTTGCAGAACATGCAAGCCTAGCTGCCAGAGCTGTTGTAGAACTTTCAAGGTAATATTGTATTGATGATGGTGGTTCATGCCACTAAGGTTTCAAGGATGAAAGGTTGGAACATGGGCAATCATTTCCTGGAGATGGTAATGATAATCTTTTTGTTGGCAGGTAGAATTGGAACATGAAATTTAAGGATGCTACCTCTGCTGCTCAATCAGCGGCTGAGTTTTCAGAACATCCAAGCCTAACTGCCAGAGCTATTGTAGAACTTTCAAGGCAATATTGTGTTGATGATGGTGGTTCATGCCACTTAGGTTTCAAGGATAAAAGGTTGGAACATAGGCAATCATTTTCGGGAGATGGTAAATTTTCTATTGGCAGGCAGAATTAGAACATGAAATTTAAGGATGCTACCTCTGCTACTCAAGCAGCGGCTGAGTTTGCAGAACATGCAAGCCTAGCTGCCAGAGCTATTGTAGAACTTTCAAGGCAATATTGTGTTGATGATGGTGGTTCAAGCCACCTAGGTTTCAAGGATAAAAGGTTGGAACATGGGCAATCATTTCTTGGAGATGGTAATGGTAATTGTTTTATTGGCAGTCTGAATTGGAACATGAAATTTAAGGATGCTGCCTCTGCTGCTCAAGCAGCCACTGAGTTTGCAGAACATGCAAGCCTAGGTGCCAGAGCTATTGTAGAACTTTTAAGGCAATATTGTGTTGATGATGGTGGTTCATGCCACTTAGGTTTCAAGGATGAAAGGTTGGAACATGGGCAATCATTTCCTGGAGATGGTAATAGTAATTTTTCTGTTGGCAGGTAGAATTAGAACATGAAATTTATGGATACTACCTCTGCTGCTCAAGCAGCGGCTGAGTTTGCAGAACATGTAAGCCTAGCTGCCAGAGCTATTGTAGAACTTTTGAGGCAATATTGTGTTGATGATGGTGGTTCATGCCACTTAGGCTTCAAGGATGAAAGGTTGGAACATGGGAAATCATTTCCTGGAGATGGTAATGGTAATTTTTCTATTGGCAGGCAGAATTGGAACATGAAATTTAAGGATGCTACCTCTGCTGCTCAAGTAGCGACTGAGTTTGCAGAACATGCAAGTCTAGCTACCAGAGCTGTTGTAGAACTTTCAAGGCAATATTGTGTTGATGATGGTGGTTCATGCCACTTAGTTTTCAAGGATGAAAGGTTGGAACATAGGCAATAATTTCTATGAGATGGAAATGGTAATTTTTCTGTTTGCAGGCAGAATTTGAACATGAAATTTAAGGATGCTACCTCTGCTGCTCAAGTAGCGACTGAGTTTGCAGAACATCCAAGGCTAGCTACCAGAGCTGTTGAAGAACTTTCAAGGCAATATTGTGTTGATGATGGTGGTTCATGCCACTTAGTTTTCAAGGATGAAAGGTTGGAACATGGGCAATAATTTCTATGAGTTGGTAATGGTAATTTTTCTGTTGGCAGGCAGTATTGGAACATGAAATTTAACGATGCTACTTATGTTGCTCAAGCAGCGGCTGAGTTTGGAGAACATGCAAGCCTAGCTGCCACAGCTGTTGTAGAACTTTCAAGGCAATATTGTGTTGATGATGGTGGTTCAAGCCACTTAGGTTTCAAGGATGAAAGGTTGGATCATGGGAAATCATTTCCTGGAGATGGTAATGGTAATTTTTCTATTGGCAAGCAGGATTGGAACATGAAATTTAAGGATGCTACCTCTGCTGCTCAAGCAGCGGCTGAGTTTGCAGAACATGTAAGCCTAGCTGCCAGAGCTGTTGTAGAACTTTCAAGGCAATATTGTGTTGATGATGGTGGTACATGCCACTTAGGTTTCAAGGATAAAAGGTTGGAAAATGGGCAATCATTTACTGGAGATGGTAAATTTTCTATTGGTAGGCAGAATTGGAACATGAAATTTAAGGATGCTACCTCTGCTGCTCAAGCAGCGGCTGAGTTTGCAAAACATCCGAGCCTAGCTGCCAGAGCTGTTGTAGAACTTTCAAGGCAATATTTTGTTGATGATGGTGGCTCATGCCACTTAGGTTTCAAGGATTAAAGGTTGGAACATGGGCAATCATTTCCTGGAGATGGTAATGTTAATTTTTCTATTGGCAGGCAAAATTGAAACATGAAATTTAAGGATGCTACCTCTACTGCTCAAGTAGCGACTGAGTTTGCAGAACATGCAAGGCTAGCTACCAGAGCTATTATAGAACTTTCAAGGCAATATTGTGTTGATGATGGTGGTTCATGTCACTTAGGTTTCAAGGATAAAAGGTTGGAACATGGGCAATCATTTCCTGGAGATGGTAATGATAATTTTTCTATCAGCAGTCAGAATTGGAACATGAAATTTAAGGATGCTACCTCTGCTGCTCAAGCAGTGACTGAGTTTGCAGAACATGCAAGCCTAGGTGCCAGAGCTGTTGTAGAACTTTCAAGGCAATATTGTGTTGATGATGGTGGTTCATGCCACTTAGGTTTCAAGGATGAAAGGTTGGAACATGGGCCATCATTTCCTGGAGATGGTAATGGTAATTTTTCTGTTGGCAGGTAGGATTAGAACATGAAATTTAAGGATGCTACCTCTGTTGCTCAAGCAGCGGCTGAGTTTGCAGAACATGCAAGCCTAGCTGCCAGAGCTATTGTAGAACTTTTGAGGCAATATTGTGTTGATGATGATCGTTCATGCCACATAGGTTTCAAGGATAAAAGGTTGGAACATGGGCAATCATTTCCTGGAGATGGTAAATTTTTTATTGGCAGGCAGAATTGGAACATGAAATTTAAGGATGCTACCTCTGCTGCTCAAGCAGCGGCTGAGTTTGCAAAACATCCGAGCCAAGCTGCCAGAGCTGTTGTAGAACTTTCAAGGCAATATTTTGTTGATGATGGTGGTTCATGCCACTTAGGTTTCAAGGATGAAAGGTTGGAACATGGGCAATCATTTCCTGGAGATGGTAATAGTAATTTTTCTGTTGGCAGGTAGAATTAGAACATGAAATTTATGGATACTACCTCTGCTGCTCAAGCAGCGGCTGAGTTTGCAGAACATGTAAGCCTAGCTGCCAGAGCTATTGTAGAACTTTTGAGGCAATATTGTGTTGATGATGGTGGTTCATGCCACTTAGGCTTCAAGGATGAAAGGTTGGAACATGGGAAATCATTTCCTGGAGATGGTAATGGTAATTTTTCTATTGGCAGGCAGAATTGGAACATGAAATTTAAGGATGCTACCTCTGCTGCTCAAGTAGCGACTGAGTTTGCAGAACATGCAAGTCTAGCTACCAGAGCTGTTGTAGAACTTTCAAGGCAATATTGTGTTGATGATGGTGGTTCATGCCACTTAGTTTTCAAGGATGAAAGGTTGGAACATAGGCAATAATTTCTATGAGATGGAAATGGTAATTTTTCTGTTTGCAGGCAGAATTTGAACATGAAATTTAAGGATGCTACCTCTGCTGCTCAAGTAGCGACTGAGTTTGCAGAACATCCAAGGCTAGCTACCAGAGCTGTTGAAGAACTTTCAAGGCAATATTGTGTTGATGATGGTGGTTCATGCCACTTAGTTTTCAAGGATGAAAGGTTGGAACATGGGCAATAATTTCTATGAGTTGGTAATGGTAATTTTTCTGTTGGCAGGCAGTATTGGAACATGAAATTTAACGATGCTACTTATGTTGCTCAAGCAGCGGCTGAGTTTGGAGAACATGCAAGCCTAGCTGCCACAGCTGTTGTAGAACTTTCAAGGCAATATTGTGTTGATGATGGTGGTTCAAGCCACTTAGGTTTCAAGGATGAAAGGTTGGATCATGGGAAATCATTTCCTGGAGATGGTAATGGTAATTTTTCTATTGGCAAGCAGGATTGGAACATGAAATTTAAGGATGCTACCTCTGCTGCTCAAGCAGCGGCTGAGTTTGCAGAACATGTAAGCCTAGCTGCCAGAGCTGTTGTAGAACTTTCAAGGCAATATTGTGTTGATGATGGTGGTACATGCCACTTAGGTTTCAAGGATAAAAGGTTGGAAAATGGGCAATCATTTACTGGAGATGGTAAATTTTCTATTGGTAGGCAGAATTGGAACATGAAATTTAAGGATGCTACCTCTGCTGCTCAAGCAGCGGCTGAGTTTGCAAAACATCCGAGCCTAGCTGCCAGAGCTGTTGTAGAACTTTCAAGGCAATATTTTGTTGATGATGGTGGCTCATGCCACTTAGGTTTCAAGGATTAAAGGTTGGAACATGGGCAATCATTTCCTGGAGATGGTAATGTTAATTTTTCTATTGGCAGGCAAAATTGAAACATGAAATTTAAGGATGCTACCTCTACTGCTCAAGTAGCGACTGAGTTTGCAGAACATGCAAGGCTAGCTACCAGAGCTATTATAGAACTTTCAAGGCAATATTGTGTTGATGATGGTGGTTCATGTCACTTAGGTTTCAAGGATAAAAGGTTGGAACATGGGCAATCATTTCCTGGAGATGGTAATGATAATTTTTCTATCAGCAGTCAGAATTGGAACATGAAATTTAAGGATGCTACCTCTGCTGCTCAAGCAGTGACTGAGTTTGCAGAACATGCAAGCCTAGGTGCCAGAGCTGTTGTAGAACTTTCAAGGCAATATTGTGTTGATGATGGTGGTTCATGCCACTTAGGTTTCAAGGATGAAAGGTTGGAACATGGGCCATCATTTCCTGGAGATGGTAATGGTAATTTTTCTGTTGGCAGGTAGGATTAGAACATGAAATTTAAGGATGCTACCTCTGTTGCTCAAGCAGCGGCTGAGTTTGCAGAACATGCAAGCCTAGCTGCCAGAGCTATTGTAGAACTTTTGAGGCAATATTGTGTTGATGATGATCGTTCATGCCACATAGGTTTCAAGGATAAAAGGTTGGAACATGGGCAATCATTTCCTGGAGATGGTAAATTTTTTATTGGCAGGCAGAATTGGAACATGAAATTTAAGGATGCTACCTCTGCTGCTCAAGCAGCGGCTGAGTTTGCAAAACATCCGAGCCAAGCTGCCAGAGCTGTTGTAGAACTTTCAAGGCAATATTTTGTTGATGATGGTGGTTCATGCCACTTAGGTTTCAAGGATGAAAGGTTAAATCATGGGCAATCATTTCCTGGAGATGGTAATGGTAATTTTTCTATTGGCAGGCAAAATGGGAACATGAAATTTAAGGATGCTACCTCTGCTGCTCAAGTAGCTACTGAGTTTGCAAAACATGCAAGCCTAGCTGCCAGAGCTGTTGTAGAACTTTCAAGGCAATATTATGTTGATGATGGTGGTTCATGCCACTTAGTTTTCAAGGATGAAAGGTTGGAACATGGGCAATCATTTCCTGGAGATGGTAATGGTAATTTTTCTGTTGGCAGGCAGAATTGGAACGTAAAATTTAAGGATGCTACCTCTGCTGCTCAAGTAGCGACTGAGTTTGCAGAACATGCAAGCCTTGCTACCAGAGCTGTTGTAGAACTTTCAAGGAAATATTGTATTGATGATGGTGGTTCATGCCACTTAGTTTTCAAGGATGAAACGTTGGAACATGGGCAATCATTTCCTTGAGATGGTAATGGTAATTCTTCTGTTGGCAGGCAGAATTGGAACATGAAATTTAAGCATGCTACCTCTGCTGCTCAAGTAGCTACTGAGTTTGCAGAACATGCAAGCCTAGCTGCCAGAGCTGTTGTAGAACTTTCAAGGCAATATTATGTTGATGATGGTGGTTCATGCCACTTAGTTTTCAAGGATGAAAGATTGGAACATGGGCAATCATTTCCTGGAGATGGTAATGGTAATTTTTCTGTTGGCAGGCAGAATTGGAACATAAAATTTAAGGATGCTACCTCTGCTGCTCAAGTAGCGACTGAGTTTGCAGAACATGCAAGCCTAGCTACCAGAGCTGTTGTAGAACTTTCAAGGCAATATTGTATTGATGATGGTGGTTCATGCCACTTAGTTTTCAAGGATGAAACGTTGGAACATGGGCAATCATTTCCTTGAGATGGTAATGGTAATTCTTCTGTTGGCAGGCAGAATTGGAACATGAGATTTAAGCATGCTACCTCTGCTGCTCAAGTAGCTACTGAGTTTGCAGAACATGCAAGCCTAGCTGCCAGAGCTGTTGTAGTACTTTCAAGGCAATATTATGTTGATGATGGTGGTTCATGCCACTTAGTTTTCAAGGATGAAAGGTTGGAACATGGGCAATCATTTCCTGGAGATGGTAATGGTAATTTTTCTGTTGGCAGGCAGAATTGGAACATAAAATTTAAGGATGCTACCTCTGCTGCTCAAGTAGCGACTGAGTTTGCAGAACATGCAAGCCTAGCTGCCAGAGCAGTTGTAGAACTTTCAAGGCAATATTGTGTTGATGATGGTGGTTCATGCCACTTAGGTTTCAAGGATAAAAGGTAGGAACATGGGCAATCATTTCCTGGAGATGGTAAATTTTCTATTGGCAGGCAGAATTGGAACATGAAATTTAAGGATGCTAGCTCTGCTACACAAGCAGCGGCTGAGTTTGCAGAACATCCAAGCCTAGGTGCCAGAGCTGTTGTAGAACTTTCAAGGCAATATTGTGTTGATGATGATGGTTCATGCCACTTAGGTTTCAAGGATGAAAGGTTGGAACATGGGCAATCATTTCCTGGAGATGGTAATGGTAATTTTTCTATTGGCAGGCACAATTGGAACATGAAATTTAAGGATGCTACCTCTGTTGCTCAAGTAGCGATTGAGTTTACAGAACATGCAAGGCTAGCTTCCAGAGCTATTGTAGAACTTTCAAGGCAATATTGTGTTGATGATGGTGGTTTATGCCACTTAGTTTTCAAGGATGAAAGGTTGGAACATGGGTAATCATTTCCTTGAGATGGTAATGGTAATTTTTCTGTTGGCAGGCAGAATTGGAACATGAAATTTAAGGATGCTACCTCTGCTGCTCAAGTAGTGACTGAGTTTGCAGAACATGCAAGCCTAGCTGCCAGAGCTGTTGTAGAACTTTCAAGGCAATATTGTGTTGATGATGGTGGTTCATGCCACTTAGTTTTCAAGGATAAAAGGTTGGAACATGGGCAATCATTTCCTGGAGATGGTAATGGTAATTTTTCTGTTGGTAGGTAGAATTGGAACATGCAATTTAAGGATGCTACCTCAGCTGCTCAAGTAGCGACTGAGTTTGCAGAACATGCAAGGCTAGCTACCAGAGCTGTTGTAGAACTTTCAAGGCAATATTGTATTGATGATGGTGGTTCATGCCACTTAGTTTTCAAGGATGAAACGTTGGAACATGGGCAATCATTTCCTTGAGATGGTAATGGTAATTCTTCTGTTGGCAGGCAGAATTGGAACATGAAATTTAAGCATGCTACCTCTGCTGCTCAAGTAGCTACTGAGTTTGCAAAACATGCAAGCCTAGCTGCCAGAGCTGTTGTAGAACTTTCAAGGTTATATTATGTTGATGATGGTGGTTCATGCCACTTAGTTTTCAAGGATGAAAGGTTGGAACATGGGCAATCATTTCCTGGAGATGGTAATGGTAATTTTTCTGTTGGCAGGCAGAATTGGAACGTAAAATTTAAGGATGCTACCTCTGCTGCTCAAGTAGCGACTGAGTTTGCAGAACATGCAAGCCTTGCTACCAGAGCTGTTGTAGAACTTTCAAGGCAATATTGTATTGATGATGGTGGTTCATGCCACTTAGTTTTCAAGGATGAAACGTTGGAACATGGGCAATCATTTCCTTGAGATGGTAATGGTAATTCTTCTGTTGGCAGGCAGAATTGGAACATGAAATTTAAGCATGCTACCTCTGCTGCTCAAGTAGCTACTGAGTTTGCAGAACATGCAAGCCTAGCTGCCAGAGCTGTTGTAGAACTTTCAAGGCAATATTATGTTGATGATGGTGGTTCATGCCACTTAGTTTTCAAGGATGAAAGATTGGAACATGGGCAATCATTTCCTGGAGATGGTAATGGTAATTTTTCTGTTGGCAGGCAGAATTGGAACATAAAATTTAAGGATGCTACCTCTGCTGCTCAAGTAGCGACTGAGTTTGCAGAACATGCAAGCCTAGCTACCAGAGCTGTTGTAGAACTTTCAAGGCAATATTGTATTGATGATGGTGGTTCATGCCACTTAGTTTTCAAGGATGAAACGTTGGAACATGGGCAATCATTTCCTTGAGATGGTAATGGTAATTCTTCTGTTGGCAGGCAGAATTGGAACATGAAATTTAAGCATGCTACCTCTGCTGCTCAAGTAGCTACTGAGTTTGCAGAACATGCAAGCCTAGCTGCCAGAGCTGTTGTAGAACTTTCAAGGCAATATTATGTTGATGATGGTGGTTCATGCCACTTAGTTTTCAAGGATGAAAGGTTGGAACATGGGCAATCATATCCTGGAGATGGTAATGGTAATTTTTCTGTTGGCAGGCAGAATTGGAACATAAAATTTAAGGATGCTACCTCTGCTGCTCAAGTAGCGACTGAGTTTGCAGAACATGCAAGCCTAGCTGCCAGAGCAGTTATAGAACTTTCAAGGCAATATTGTGTTGATGATGGTGGTTCATGCCACTTAGGTTTCAAGGATAAAAGGTAGGAACATGGGCAATCATTTCCTGGAGATGGTAAATTTTCTATTGGCAGGCAGAATTGGAACATGAAATTTAAGGATGCTAGCTCTGCTACACAAGCAGCGGCTGAGTTTGCAGAACATCCAAGCCTAGGTGCCAGAGCTGTTGTAGAACTTTCAAGGCAATATTGTGTTGATGATGATGGTTCATGCCACTTAGGTTTCAAGGATGAAAGGTTGGAACATGGGCAATCATTTCCTGGAGATGGTAATGGTAATTTTTCTATTGGCAGGCACAATTGGAACATGAAATTTAAGGATGCTACCTCTGTTGCTCAAGTAGCGATTGAGTTTACAGAACATGCAAGGCTAGCTTCCAGAGCTATTGTAGAACTTTCAAGGCAATATTGTGTTGATGAAGGTGGTTTATGCCACTTAGTTTTCAAGGATGAAAGGTTGGAACATGGGTAATCATTTCCTTGAGATGGTAATGGTAATTTTTCTGTTGGCAGGCAGAATTGGAACATGAAATTTAAGGATGCTACCTCTGCTGCTCAAGTAGTGACTGAGTTTGCAGAACATGCAAGCCTAGCTGCCAGAGCTGTTGTAGAACTTTCAAGGCAATATTGTGTTGATGATGGTGGTTCATGCCACTTAGTTTTCAAGGATAAAAGGTTGGAACATGGGCAATCATTTCCTGGAGATGGTAATGGTAATTTTTCTGTTGGTAGGTAGAATTGGAACATGCAATTTAAGGATGCTACCTCTGCTACTCAAGCAACGGCTGAGTTTGCAGAACATGCAAGCCTAGGTGCCAGAGCTGTTGTAGAACTTTCAAGGCAATATTGTGTTGATGATGGTGGTTCATGCCACTTAGGTTTCAAGGATGAAAGGTTGGAACATGGGCAATCATTTCCTGGAGATGGTAATGGTAATTTCTCTATTGGTAGGCAGAATTGGAACATGAAATTTAAGGATGCTACCTCTGCTGCTCAAGTAGCGACTGAGTTTGCAGAACATGCAAGGCTAGCTACCAGAGCTGTTGTAGAACTTTCAAGGCAATATTGTGTTGATGATGGTGGTTCATGCAACTTAGTTTTCAAGGATGAAATGTTGGAACATGGGCAATCATTTCCTTGAGATGGTAATGGTAATTTTTCTGTTGGCAGGCAGAATTGGCACATGAAATTTAAGGATGCTACCTCCGCTGCTCAAGTAGCGACTGAGTTTGCAGAATATGCAAGCCTAACTGCCAGAGCTATTGTAGAACTTTCAAGGCAATATTATGTTGATGATGGTGGTTCATGCCACTTAGTTTTCAAGGATGAAAGGTTGGAACATGGGCAATCATTTCCTGGAGATGGTAATGGTAATTTTTCTGTTGGCAGGCAGAATTGGAACATAAAATTTAAGGATGCTACCTCTGCTGCTCAAGTAGCGACTGAGTTTGCAGAACATGCAAGCCTAGCTGCCAGAGCTATTGTAGAACTTTCAAGGCAATATTGTGTTGATGATGGTGGTTCATGCCACTTAGGTTTCAAGGATAAAAGGTAGGAACATGGGCAATCATTTCCTGGAGATGGTAAATTTTCTATTGGCAGGCAGAATTGGAACATGAAATTTAAGGATGCTACCTCTGCTACTCAAGCAGCGGCTGGGTTTGCAGAACATCCAAGCCTAGGTGCCAGAGCTGTTGTAGAACTTTCAAGTCAATATTGTGTTGATGATGGTGGTTCATGCCACTTAGGTTTCAAGGATGAAAGGTTAGAACATGGGCAATCATTTCCTGGAGATGGTAATGGTAATTTTTCTATTGGCAGGCACAATTGGAACATGAAATTTAAGGATGCTACCTCTGCTGCTCAAGTAGCGATTGAGTTTGCAGAACATGCAAGGCTAGCTACCAGAGCTGTTGTAAAACTTTCAAGGCAATATTGTGTTGATGATGGTGGTTTATGCCACTTAGTTTTCAAGGGTGAAAGGTTGGAACATGGGCAATCATTTCCTTGAGATGGTAATGGTAATTTTTCTGTTGGCAGGCAGAATTGGAACATGAAATTTAAGGATGCTACCTCTGCTGCTCAAGTAGTGACTGAGTTTGCAAAACATGCAAGCCTAGCTGCCAGAGCTGTTGTAGAACTTTCAAGGCAATATTGTGTTTATGATGGTGGTTCATGCCACTTAGTTTTCAAGGATGAAAGGTTGGAACATGGGCAATCATTTCCTCGAGATGGTAATGGTAATTTTTCTGTTGGTAGGTAGAATTGGAACATGTAATTTAAGGATGCTACCTCTGCTACTCAAGCAACGGCTGAGTTTGCAGAACATGCAAGCCTAGGTGCCAGAGCTGTTGTAGAACTTTCAAGGCAATATTGTGTTGATGATGGTGGTTCATGCCACTTAGGTTTCAAGGATGAAAGGTTGGAACATGGGCAATCATTTCCTAGAGATGGTAATGGGAATTTTTCTATTGGTAGGCAGAATTGGAACATGAAATTTAAGGATGCTACCTCTGCTGCTCAAGTAGCGACTGAGTTTGCAGAACATGCAAGGCTAGGTACCAGAGCTGTTGTTGAACTTTCAGGGCAATATTGTGTTGATGATGGTGGTTCATGCCACTTAGTTTTCAAGGATGAAACGTTGGAACATGGGCAATCATTTCCTTGAGATGGTAATGGTAATTTTTCTGTTGGCAGGCAGAATTGGAACATGAAATTTAAGGATGCTACCTCCGCTGCTCAATTAGCGACTGAGTTTGCAGAACATGCAAGCCTAACTTCCAGAGCTGTTGTAGAACTTTCAAGGCAATATTGTGTTGATGATGGTGGTTCATGCCACTTAGTTTTCAAGGATGAAAGGTTGGAAAATGGGCAACCATTTCCTGGAGATGGTAATGGTAATTTTTCTGTTGGCAGGTAGAATTGGAACATGCAATTTAAGGATGCTACCTCTACTACTCAAGCAGCGACTGAGTTTGCAGAACATGCAAGCCTAGCTGCCAGAGCTGTTGTAGAACTTTCAAGGCAATATTGTGTTGATGATGGTGGTTCATGCCACTTAGGTTTCAAGGATAAAAGGTTGGAACATGGGCAATCATTTCCTGGAGATGGTAAATTTTCTATTGGCAGGCAGAATTAATACATGAAATTTAAGGATGCTACCTCTGTTACTCAAGCAGCGGTTGAGTTTGCAGAATATCCAAGCCTAGGTGCCAGAGCTGTTGTAGAACTTTCAAGGCAATATTGTGTTGTAGATGGTGGTTCATGCCACTTAGGTTTCAAGGATGAAAGGTTGGAACATGGGCAATCATTTCCTGGAGATGGTAATGGTAATTTTTCTACTGGCAGGCAGAATTGGAACATGAAATTTAAGGATGCCACCTCTGCTGCTCAAGTAGCGACTGGGTTTGCAGAACATGCAAGGCTAGCTACCAGAGCTGTTGTAAAACTTTCAAGGCAATATTGTGTTGATGATGGTGGTTCATGCCACTTAGTTTTCAAGGTTGACACGTTGGAACATGGGCAATCATTTCGTTGAGATGGTAATGTTTATTTTTCTGTTTGCAGGCAGAATTGGAACATGAAATTTAAGGATGCTACCTCTGCTGCTCAAGTAGCGACTGAGTTTGCAGAACATGCAAGCGTTGCTGCCAGAGCTGTTGTAGAACTTTCCAGGAAATATTGTGTTGATGATGGTGGTTCATGCCACTTAGTTTTCAAGGATGAAAGGTTGGAATATGGGCAATCATTTCCTGGAGATAGTAATGGTAATTTTGTCTGTTGGCAGGTAGAATTGGAACATGCAATTTAAGGATGCTACCTCTGCTACTCAAGCAGCGGCTGAGTTTGCAGAACATGCAAGCCTAGGTGCCAGAGCTGTTGTAGAACTTTCAAGGCAATATTGTGTTGATGATGGTGGTTCATGCCACTTAGGTTTCAAGGATGAAAGGTTGGAACATGGGCAATCATTTCCTGGAGATGGTAATGGTAATTTTTCTATTGGTAGGCAGAATTGGAACATGAAATTTATGGATGCTACCTCTGCTGCTCAAGTAGCGACTGAGTTTGCAGAACATGCAAGGCTAGCTACCAGAGCTGTAGTAGAACTTTCAAGGCAATATTGTGTTGATGATGGTGGTTCATGCCACTTAGTTTTCAAGGATGAAATGTTGGAACATGGGCAATCATTTCCTTGAGATGGTAATGGTAATTTTTCTGTTGGCAGGCAGAATTGGAACATGAAATTTAAGGATGCTACCTCCGCTGCTCAAGTAGTGACTGAATTTGCAGAACATGCAAGCCTAACTGCCAGAGCTATTGTAGAACTTTCAAGGCAATATTATGTTGATGATGGTGGTTCATGCCACTTAGTTTTCAAGGATGAAAGGTTGGAACATGGGCAATCATTTCCTGGAGATGGTAATGGTAATTTTTCTGTTGGCAGGCAGAATTGGAACATAAAATTTAAGGATGCTACCTCTGCTGCTCAAGTAGCGACTGAGTTTGCAGAACATGCAAGCCTAGCTGCCAGAGCTGTTGTAGAACTTTCAAGGCAATATTGTGTTGATGATGGTGGTTCATGCCACTTAGGTTTCAAGGATAAAAGGTAGGAACATGGGCAATCATTTCCTGGAGATGGTAAATTTTCTATTCGCAGGCAGAATTGGAACATGAAATTTAAGGATGCTACCTCTGCTACTCAAGCAGCGGCTGGGTTTGCAGAACATCCAAGCCTAGGTGCCAGAGCTGTTATAGAACTTTCAAGGCAATATTGTGTTGATGATGGTGGTTCATGCCACTTAGGTTTCAAGGATGAAAGGTTAGAATATGGGCAATCATTTCCTGGAGATGGTAATGGTAATATTTCTATTGGCAGGCACAATTGGAACATGAAATTTAAGGATGCTACCTCTGCTGCTCAAGTAGCGATTGAGTTTGTAGAACATGCAAGGCTAGCTACCAGAGCTGTTGTAGAACTTTCAAGGCAATATTGTGTTGATGATGGTGGTTTATGCCACTTAGTTTTCAAGGGTGAAAGGTTGGAACATGGGCAATCATTTCCTTGAGATGGTAATGGTAATTCTTCTGTTGGCAGGCAGAATTGGAACATGAAATTTAAGCATGCTACCTCTGCTGCTCAAGTAGCTACTGAGTTTGCAGAACATGCAAGCCTAGCTGCCAGAGCTGTTGTAGAACTTTCAAGGCAATATTATGTTGATGATGGTGGTTCATGCCACTTAGTTTTCAAGGATGAAAGGTTGGAACATGGGCAATCATTTCCTGGAGATGGTAATGGTAATTTTTCTGTTGGCAGGCAGAATTGGAACATAAAATTTAAGGATGCTACCTCTGCTGCTCAAGTAGCGACTGAGTTTGCAGAACATGCAAGCCTAGCTACCAGAGCTGTTGTAGAACTTTCAAGGCAATATTGTATTGATGATGGTGGTTCATGCCACTTAGTTTTCAAGGATGAAACGTTGGAACATGGGCAATCATTTCCTTGAGATGGTAATGGTAATTCTTCTGTTGGCAGGCAGAATTGGAACATGAAATTTAAGCATGCTACCTCTGCAGCTCAAGTAGCTACTGAGTTTGCAGAACATGCAAGCCTAGCTGCCAGAGCTGTTGTAGAACTTTCAAGGCAATATTATGTTGATGATGGTGGTTCATGCCACTTAGTTTTCAAGGATGAAAGGTTGGAACATGGGCAATCATTTCCTGGAGATGGTAATGGTAATTTTTCTGTTGGCAGGCAGAATTGGAACATAAAATTTAAGGATGCTACCTCTGCTGCTCAAGTAGCGACTGAGTTTGCAGAATATGCAAGCCTAGCTGCCAGAGCAGTTGTAGAACTTTCAAGGCAATATTGTGTTGATGATGGTGGTTCATGCCACTTAGGTTTCAAGGATAAAAGGTAGGAACATGGGCAATCATTTCCTGGAGATGGTAAATTTTATATTGGCAGGCAGAATTGGAACATGAAATTTAAGGATGCTAGCTCTGCTACACAAGCAGCGGCTGAGTTTGCAGAACATCCAAGCCTAGGTGCCAGAGCTGTTGTAGAACTTTCAAGGCAATATTGTGTTGATGATGATGGTTCATGCCACTTACGTTTCAAGGATGAAAGGTTGGAACATGGGCAATCATTTCCTGGAGATGGTAATGGTAATTTTTCTATTGGCAGGCACAATTGGAACATGAAATTTAAGGATGCTACCTCTGTTGCTCAAGTAGTGATTGAGTTTACAGAACATGCAAGGCTACCTTCCAGAGCTATTGTAGAACTTTCAAGGCAATATTGTGTTGATGATGGTGGTTTATGCCACTTAGTTTTCAAGGATGAAAGGTTGGAACATGGGCAATCATTTCCTTGAGATGGTAATGGTAATTTTTCTGTTGGCAGGCAGAATTGGAACATGAAATTTAAGGATGCTACCTCTGCTGCTCAAGTAGTGACTGAGTTTGCAGAACATGCAAGCCTAGCTGCCAGAGCTGTTGTAGAACTTTCAAGGCAATATTGTGTTGATGATGGTGGTTCATGCCACTTAGTTTTCAAGGATAAAAGGTTGGAACATGGGCAATCATTTCCTGGAGATGGTAATGGTAATTTTTCTGTTGGTAGGTAGAATTGGAACATGCAATTTAAGGATGCTACCTCTGCTACTCAAGCAACGGCTGAGTTTGCAGAACATGCAAGCCTAGGTGCCAGAGCTGTTGTAGAACTTTCAAGGCAATATTGTGTTGATGATGGTGGTTCATGCCACTTAGGTTTCAAGGATGAAAGGTTGGAACATGGGCAATCATTTCCTGGAGATGGTAATGGTAATTTTTCTATTGGTAGGCAGAATTGGAACATGAAATTTAAGGATGCTACCTCTGCTGCTCAAGTAGCGACTGAGTTTGCAGAACATGCAAGGCTAGCTACCAGAGCTGTTGTAGAACTTTCAAGGCAATATTGTGTTGATGATGGTGGTTCATACCACTTAGTTTTCAAGGATGAAATGTTGGAACATGGGCAATCATTTCCTTGAGATGGTAATGGTAATTTTTCTGTTGGCAGGTAGAATTGGAACATGAAATTTAAGGATGCTACCTCCGCTGCTCAAGTAGCGACTGAGTTTGCAGAACATGCAAGCCTAACTGCCAGAGCTGTTGTAGAACTTTCAAGGCAATATTATGTTGATGATGGTGGTTCAAGCCACTTAGTTTTCAAGGATAAAAGGTTGGAACATGGGCAATCATTTCCTGGAGATGGTAATGGTAATTTTTCTGTTGGCAGGCAGAATTGGAACATAAAATTTAAGGATGCTACCTCTGCTGCTCAAGTAGCGACTGAGTTTGCAGAACATGCAAGCCTAGCTGCCAGAGCTGTTGTAGAACTTTCAAGGCAATATTGTGTTGATGATGGTGGTTCATGCCACTTAGGTTTCAAGGATAAAAGGTAGGAACATGGGCAATCATTTCCTGGAGATGGTAAATTTTCTATTGGCAGGCAGAATTGGAACATGAAATTTAAGGATGCTACCTCTGCTACTCAAGCAGCGGCTGGGTTTGCAGAACATCCAAGCCTAGGTGCCAGAGCTGTTGTAGAACTTTCAAGGCAATATTGTGTTGATGATGGTGGTTCATGCCACTTAGGTTTCAAGGATGAAAGGTTAGAACATGGGCAATCATTTCCTGGAGATGGTAATGGTAATTTTTCTATTGGCAGGCACAATTGGAACATGAAATTTAAGGATGCTACCTCTGCTGCTCAAGTAGCGATTGAGTTTGCAGAACATGCAAGGCTAGCTACCAGAACTGTTGTAAAACTTTCAACGCAATATTGTGTTGATGATGGTGGTTTATGCCACTTAGTTTTCAAGGGTGAAAGGTTGGAACATGGGCAATCATTTCCTTGAGATGGTAATGGTAATTTTTCTGTTGGCAGGCAGAATTGGAACATGAAATTTAAGGATGCTACCTCTGCTGCTCAAGTAGTGACTGAGTTTGCAGAACATGCAAGCCTAGCTGCCAGAGCTGTTGTAGAACTTTCAAGGCAATATTGTGTTGATGATGGTGGTTCATGCCACTTAGTTTTCAAGGATGAAAGGTTGGAACATGGGCAATCATTTCCTCGAGATGGTAATGGTAATTTTTCTGTTGGTAGGTAGAATTGGAACATGTAATTTAAGGATGCTACCTCTGCTACTCAAGCAACGGCTGAGTTTGCAGAACATGCAAGCCTAGGTGCCAGAGCTGTTGTAGAACTTTCAAGGCAACATTGTGTCGATGATGGTGGTTCATGCCACTTAGGTTTCAAGGATGAAAGGTTGGAACATGGGCAATCATTTCCTGGAGATGGTAATGGGAATTTTTCTATTGGTAGGCAGAATTGGAACATGAAATTTAAGGATGCTACCTCTGCTGCTCAAGTAGCGACTGAGTTTGCAGAACATGCAAGGCTAGGTACCAGAGCTGTTGTAGAACTTTCAGGGCAATATTGTGTTGATGATGGTGGTTCATGCCACTTAGTTTTCAAGGATGAAACGTTGGAACATGGGCAATCATTTCCTTGAGATGGTAATGGTAATTTTTCTGTTGGCAGGCAGAATTGGAACATGAAATTTAAGGATGCTACCTCCGCTGCTCAAGTAGCGACTGAGTTTGCAGAACATGCAAGCCTAACTTCCAGAGCTGTTGTAGAACTTTCAAGGCAATATTGTGTTGATGATGGTGGTTCATGCCACTTAGTTTTCAAGGATGAAAGGTTGGAAAATGGGCAACCATTTCCTGGAGATGGTAATGGTAATTTTTCTGTTGGCAGGTAGAATTGGAACATGCAATTTAAGGATGCTACCTCTACTACTCAAGCAGCGACTGAGTTTGCAGAACATGCAAGCCTAGCTGCCAGAGCTGTTGTAGAACTTTCAAGGCAATATTGTGTTGATGATGGTGGTTCATGCCACTTAGGTTTCAAGGATAAAAGGTAGGAACATGGGCAATCATTTCCTGGAGATGGTAAATTTTCTATTGGCAGGCAGAATTGGAACATGAAATTTAAGGATGCTACCTCTGCTACTCAAGCAGCGGCTGGGTTTGCAGAACATCCAAGCCTAGGTGCCAGAGCTGTTGTAGAACTTTCAAGTCAATATTGTGTTGATGATGGTGGTTCATGCCACTTAGGTTTCAAGGATGAAAGGTTGGAACATGGGCAATCATTTCCTGGAGATGGTAATGGTAATTTTTCTATTGGCAGGCACAATTGGAACATGAAATTTAAGGATGCTACCTCTGCTGCTCAAGTAGCGATTGAATTTGCAGAACATGCAAGGCTAGCTACCAGAGCTGTTGTAAAACTTTCAAGGCAATATTGTGTTGATGATGGTGGTTTATGCCACTTAGTTTTCAAGGGTGAAAGGTTGGAACATGGGCAATCATTTCCTTGAGATGGTAATGGTAATTTTTCTGTTGGCAGGCAGAATTGGAACATGAAATTTAAGGATGCTACCTCTGCTGCTCAAGTAGTGACTGAGTTTGCAGAACATGCAAGCCTAGCTGCCAGAGCTGTTGTAGAACTTTCAAGACAATATTGTGTTGATGATGGTGGTTCATGCCACTTAGTTTTCAAGGATGAAAGGTTGGAACATGGGCAATCATTTCCTCGAGATGGTAATGGTAATTTTTCTGTTGGTAGGTAGAATTGGAACATGTAATTTAAGGATGCTACCTCTGCTACTCAAGCAACGGCTGAGTTTGCAGAACATGCAAGCCTAGGTGCCAGAGCTGTTGTAGAACTTTCAAGGGATTATTGTGTTGATGATGGTGGTTCATGCCACTTAGGTTTCAAGGATGAAAGGTTGGAACATGGGCAATCATTTCCTGGAGATGGTAATGGGAATTTTTCTATTGGTAGGCAGAATTGGAACATGAAATTTAAGGATGCTACCTCTGCTGCTCAAGTAGCGACTGAGTTTGCAGAACATGTAAGGCTAGGTACCAGAGCTGTTGTAGAACTTTCAGGGCAATATTGTGTTGATGATGGTGGTTCATGCCACTTAGTTTTCAAGGATGAAACGTTGGAACATGGGCAATCATTTCCTTGAGATGGTAATGGTAATTTTTCTGTTGGCAGGCAGAATTGGAACATGAAATTTAAGGATGCTACCTCCGCTGCTCAAGTAGCGACTGAGTTTTCAGAACATGCAAGCCTAACTTCCAGAGCTGTTGTAGAACTTTCAAGGCAATATTGTGTTGATGATGGTGGTTCATGCCACTTAGTTTTCAAGGATGAAAGGTTGGAAAATGGGCAACCATTTCTTGGAGATGGTAATGGTAATTTTTCTGTTGGCAGGTAGAATTGGAACATGCAATTTAAGGATGCTACCTCTACTACTCAAGCAGCGACTGAGTTTGCAGAACATGCAAGCCTAGCTGCCAGAGCTGTTGTAGAACTTTCAAGGCAATATTATGTTGATGATGTTGGTTCATGCCACTTAGGTTTCAAGGATAAAAGGTTGGAACATGGGCAATCATTTCCTGGAGATGGTAAATTTTCTATTGGCAGGCAGAATTAATACATGAAATTTAAGGATGCTACCTCTGTTACTCAAGCAGCGGCTGAGTTTGTAGAATATCCAAGCCTAGGTGCCAGAGCTGTTATAGAACTTTCAAGGCAATATTGTGTTGTAGATGGTGGTTCATGCCACTTAGGTTTCAAGGATGAAAGGTTGGAACATGGGCAATCATTTCCTGGAGATGGTAATGGTAATTTTTCTATTGGCAGGCAGAATTGGAACATGAAATTTAAGGATGCCACTTCTGCTGCTCAAGTAGCGACTGGGTTTGCAGAACATGCAAGGCTAGCTACCAGAGCTGTTGTAAAACTTTCAAGGCAATATTGTGTTGATGATGGTGGTTCATGCCACTTAGTTTTCAAGGTTGACACGTTGGAACATGGGCAATCATTTCCTTGAGATGGTAATGGTAATTTTTCTGTTTGCAGGCAGAATTGGAACATGAAATTTAAGGATGCTACCTCTGCTGCTCAAGTAGCGACTGAGTTTGCAGAACATGCAAGCGTTGCTGCCAGAGCTGTTGTAGAACTTTCAAGGAAATATTGTGTTGATGATGGTGGTTCATGCCACTTAGTTTTCAAGGATGAAAGGTTGGAATATGGGCAATCATTTCCTGGAGATAGTAATGGTAATTTTTCTGTTGGCAGGTAGAATTGGAACATGCAATTTAAGGATGCTACCTCTACTACTCAAGCAGCGGCTGAGTTTGCAGAACATGCAAGCCTAGCTGCCAGAGCTGTTGTAGAACTTTCAAGGCAATATTGTGTTGATGATGGTGGTTCATGCCCCTTAGGTTTCAAGGATAAAAGGTTGGAACATGGGCAATCATTTCCTGGAGATGGTAAATTTTCTATTGGCAGGCAGAATTGGAACATGAAATTTAAGGATGCTACCTCTGCTGCTCAAGCAGCGGCTGAGTTTGTAAAACATCCAAGCCTAGCTGCCAGAGCTATTGTAGAACTTTCAAGGAAATATTTTGTTGATGACGGTGGTTCATGCCACTTAGGTTTCAAGGATGAAAGGTTGGAACATGGGAAATCATTTCCTGGAGATGGTAATGGTAATTTTTTTATTGGAAGGCAAAATTGGAACATGAAAATTAAGGATGCTACCTCTGCTGCTCAAGTAGCGACTGAGTTTGCAGAACATGCAAGGCTAGCTACCAGAGCTGTTGTAGAACAATCAAGGCAATATTGTGTTGATGATGGTGGTTCATGCCACTTAGTTTTCAAGGATGAAAGTTTGGAACATGGGCAATCATTTCCTGGAGATGGTAAATTTTCTATTGGCAGGCAGAATTGGAACATGAAATTTAATGATGCTACCTCTGCTGCTCAAGCAACGGCTGAGTTTGCAGAACATCCAAGCCTAGGTGCTAGAGCTGTTGTAGAACTTTCAAGGCAATATTGTGTTGATGATGGTGGTTCATGCCACTTAGTTTTCAAGGATGAAACGTTGGAACATGGGCAATCATTTCCTTGAGATGGTAATGGTAATTTTTCTGTTGGCAGGCAGAATTGGAACATGAAATTTAAGAATGCTACCTCTGCTTCTCAAGTAGTGACTGAGTTTGCAGAACATCCAAGCCTAACTGCAAGAGCTGTTGTAGAACTTTCAAGGCAATATTATGTTGATTATGGTGGTTCATGCCACTTAGTTTTCAAGGATGAAAGGTTGGAACATGGGCAATCATTTCCTTGAGATGGTAATGGTAATTTTTCTGTTGGTAGGCAGTATTGGAACATGAAATTCAAGCATGCTACCTCTGCTACTCAAGCAGCGGCTGAGTTTGCAGAACATGCAAGCCTAGCTGCCAGAGCTGTTGTAGAACTTTCAAGGCAATATTATGTTGATGATGGTGGTTCATGCCCCTTAGGTTTCAAGGATAAAAGGTTGGAACATGGGCAATCATTTCCTGGAGATGGTAAATTTTCTATTGGCAGGCAGAATTGGAACATGAAATTTAAGGATTCTACCTCTGCTGCTCAAGCAGCGGCTGAGTTTGCAAAACATCCAAGCCTAGCTGCCAGAGCTATTGTAGAACTTTCAAGGAAATATTTTGTTGATGATGGTGGTTCATGCCACTTAGGTTTCAAGGATGAAAGGTTGGAACATGGGAAATCATTTCCTGGAGATGGTAATGGTAATTTTTTTATTGGCAGGCAAAATTGGAACATGAAAATTAAGGATGCTACCTCTGCTGCTCAAGTAGCGACTGAGTTTGCAGAACATGCAAGGCTAGCTACCAGAGCTGTTGTAGAACAATCAAGGCAATATTGTGTTGATGATGGTGGTTCATGCCACTTAGTTTTCAAGGATGAAAGTTTGGAACATAGGCAATCATTTCCTGGAGATGGTAAATTTTCTATTGGCAGGCAGAATTGGAACATGAAATTTAATGATGCTACCTCTGCTGCTCAAGCAACGGCTGAGTTTGCAGAACATCCAAGCCTATGTGCTAGAGCTGTTGTAGAACTTTCAAGGCAATATTGTGTTGATGATGGTGGTTCATGCCACTTAGTTTTCAAGGATGAAACGTTGGAACATGGGCAATCATTTCCTTGAGATGGTAATGGTAATTTTTCTGTTGGCAGGCAGAATTGGAACATGAAATTTAAGGATGCTACCTCTACTTCTCAAGTAGCGACTGAGTTTGCAGAACATGCAAGCCTAACTGCCAGAGCTGTTGTAGAACTTTCAAGGCAATATTGTGTTGATGATGATGGTTCATGCCACTTAGTTTTCAAGGATGAAAGGTTGGAAAATGGGCAATTATTTCCTGGAGATGGTAATGGTAATTTTTCTGTTGGCAGGTAGAATTGGAACATGCAATTTAAGGATGCTACCTCTGCTACTCAAGCAGCGACTGAGTTTGCAGAACATGCAAGCCTAGCTGCCAGAGCTGTTGTAGAACTTTCAAGGCAATATTGTGTTGATGATGGTGGTTCATGCCACTTAGGTTTCAAGGATAAAAGGTTGGAACATGGGCAATCATTTCCTGGAGATGGTAAATTTTCTATTGGCAGGCAGAATTAGAACATGAAATTTAAGGATGCTTCCTCTGTTACTCAAGCAGCGGCTGAGTTTGCAGAATATCCAAGCCTAGGTGCCAGAGCTGTTGTAGAACTTTCAAGGCAATATTGTGTTGATGATGGTGGTTCATGCCACTTAGGTTTCAAGGATGAAAGGTTGGAACATGGGCAATCATTTCCTGGAGATGGTAATGGTAATTTTTCTATTGGCAGGCAGAATTGGAACATGAAATTTAAGGATGCTATCTCTGCTGCTCAAGTAGCGACTGGGTTTGCAGAACATGCAAGGCTAGCTACCAGAGCTGTTGTAGAACTTTCAAGGCAATATTGTGTTGATGATGGTGGTTCATGCCACTTAGTTTTCAAGGATGACAGGTTGGAACATGGGCAATCATTTCCTTGAGATGGTAATGGTAATTTTTCTGTTTGCAGGCAGAATTGGAACATGAAATTTATGGATGCTACCTCTGTTGCTCAAGTAGCGACTGAGTTTATAGAACATGCAAGCCTTGCTGCCAGAGCTGTTGTAGAACTTTCAAGGAAATATTGTGTTGATGATGGTGGTTCATGCCACTTAGTTTTCAAGGATGAAAGGTTGGAACATGGGCAATCATTTCCTGGAGATGGTAATGGTAATTTTTCTATTGGCAGGTAGAATTGGAACATGCAATTTAAGGATGCTACCTCTGCTGCTCAAGCAGCAGCTGAGTTTGCAAAACATCCAAGCCTAGCTGCCAGAGCTGTTATAGAACTTTCAAGGCAATATTTTGTTGATGATGGTGGTTCATGCCACTTAGGTTTAAAGGATGAAAGGTTGGAACATGGGAAATCATTTCCTGGAGATGGTAATGGTAATTTTTCTATTGGCAGGCAAAATTGGAACATGAAATTTAAGGATGCTACCTCTACTGCTCAAGTAGCGACTGAGTTTGTAGAACATGCAAGGCTAGCTACCAGAGCTGTTGTAGAACAATCAAGCCAATATTGTGTTGATGATGGTGGTTTATGCCACTTAGTTTTCAAGGATGAAAGTTTGGAACACGGGCAATCATTTCCTGGAGATGGTAAATTTTCTATTGGCAGGCAGAATTGGAACATGAAATTTAATGATGCTACCTCTGCTGCTCAAGCAATGGCTGAGTTTGCAGAACATCCAAGCCTAGGTGCCAAAGCTGTTGTAGAACTTTCAAGGCAATATTGTGTTGATGATGGTGGTTCATGCCACTTAGGTTTCAAGGATAAAAGGTTGGAACATGGGCAATCATTTCCTGGAGATGGTAAATTTTCTATTGGCAGGCAGAATTAGAACATGAAATTTAAGGATGCTTCCTCTGTTACTCAAGCAGCGGCTGAGTTTGCAGAATATCCAAGCCTAGGTGCCAGAGCTATTGTAGAACTTTCAAGGCAATATTGTGTTGATGATGGTGGTTCATGCCACTTAGGTTTCAAGGATGAAAGGTTGGAACATGGGCAATCATTTCCTGGAGATGGTAATGGTAATTTTTCTATTGGCAGGCAGAATTGGAACATGAAATTTAAGGATGCTATCTCTGCTGCTCAAGTAGCGACTGGGTTTGCAGAACATGCAAGGCTAGCTACCAGAGCTGTTGTAGAACTTTCAAGGCAATATTGTGTTGATGATGGTGGTTCATGCCACTTAGTTTGCAAGGATGACAGGTTGGAACATGGGCAATCATTTCCTTGAGATGGTAATGGTAATTTTTCTGTTTGCAGGCAGAATTGGAACATGAAATTTATGGATGCTACCTCTGCTGCTCAAGTAGCGACTGAGTTTATAGAACATGCAAGCCTTGCTGCCAGAGCTGTTGTAGAACTTTCAAGGAAATATTGTGTTGATGATGGTGGTTCATGCCACTTAGTTTTCAAGGATGAAAGGTTGGAACATGGGCAATCATTTCCTGGAGATGGTAATGGTAATTTTTCTATTGGCAGGTAGAATTGGAACATGCAATTTAAGGATGCTACCTCTGCTGCTCAAGCAGCAGCTGAGTTTGCAAAACATCCAAGCCTAGCTTGCCAGAGCTGTTATAGAACTTTCAAGGCAATATTTTGTTGATGATGGTGGTTCATGCCACTTAGGTTTAAAGGATGAAAGGTTGGAACATGGGAAATCATTTCCTGGAGATGGTAATGGTAATTTTTCTATTGGCAGGCAAAATTGGAACATGAAATTTAAGGATGCTACCTCTACTGCACAAGTAGCGACTGAGTTTGTAGAACATGCAAGGCTAGCTACCAGAGCTGTTGTAGAACAATCAAGCCAATATTGTGTTGATGATGGTGGTTCATGCCACTTAGTTTTCAAGGATGAAAGTTTGGAACATGGGCAATCATTTCCTGGAGATGGTAAATTTTCTATTGGCAGGCAGAATTGGAACATGAAATTTAATGATGCTACCTCTGCTGCTCAAGCAATGGCTGAGTTTGCAGAACATCCAAGCCTAGGTGCCAAAGCTGTTGTAGAACTTTCAAGGCAATATTGTGTTGATGATGGTGGTTCATGCCACTTAGTTTTCAAGGATGACAGGTTGGAACATGGGCAATCATTTCCTTGAGATGGTAATGGTAATTTTTCTGTTTGCAGGCAGAATTGGAACATGAAATTTATGGATGCTACCTCTGTTGCTCAAGTAGCGACTGAGTTTATAGAACATGCAAGCCTTGCTGCCAGAGCTGTTGTAGAACTTTCAAGGAAATATTGTGTTGATGATGGTGGTTCATGCCACTTAGTTTTCAAGGATGAAAGGTTGGAACATGGGCAATCATTTCCTGGAGATGGTAATGGTAATTTTTCTATTGGCAGGTAGAATTGGAACATGCAATTTAAGGATGCTACCTCTGCTGCTCAAGCAGCAGCTGAGTTTGCAAAACATCCAAGCCTAGCTGCCAGAGCTGTTATAGAACTTTCAAGGCAATATTTTGTTGATGATGGTGGTTCATGCCACTTAGGTTTAAAGGATGAAAGGTTGGAACATGGGAAATCATTTCCTGGAGATGGTAATGGTAATTTTTCTATTGGCAGGCAAAATTGGAACATGAAATTTAAGGATGCTACCTCTACTGCTCAAGTAGCGACTGAGTTTGTAGAACATGCAAGGCTAGCTACCAGAGCTGTTGTAGAACAATCAAGCCAATATTGTGTTGATGATGGTGGTTCATGCCACTTAGTTTTCAAGGATGAAAGTTTGGAACATGGGCAATCATTTCCTGGAGATGGTAAATTTTCTATTGGCAGGCAGAATTGGAACATGAAATTTAATGATGCTACCTCTGCTGCTCAAGCAATGGCTGAGTTTGCAGAACATCCAAGCCTAGGTGCCAAAGCTGTTGTAGAACTTTCAAGGCAATATTGTGTTGATGATGGTGGTTCATGCCACTTAGGTTTCAAGGATAAAAGGTTGGAACATGGGCAATCATTTCCTGGAGATGGTAAATTTTCTATTGGCAGGCAGAATTAGAACATGAAATTTAAGGATGCTTCCTCTGTTACTCAAGCAGTGGCTGAGTTTGCAGAATATCCAAGCCTAGGTGCCAGAGCTGTTGTAGAACTTTCAAGGCAATATTGTGTTGATGATGGTGGTTCATGCCACTTAGGTTTCAAGGATGAAAGGTTGGAACATGGGCAATCATTTCCTGGAGATGGTAATGGTAATTTTTCTATTGGCAGGCAGAATTGGAACATGAAATTTAAGGATGCTATCTCTGCTGCTCAAGTAGCGACTGGGTTTGCAGAACATGCAAGGCTAGCTACCAGAGCTGTTGAAGAACAATCAAGCCAATATTGTGTTGATGATGGTGGTTCATGCCACTTAGTTTTCAAGGATGAAAGTTTGGAACATGGGCAATCATTTCCTGGAGATGGTAAATTTTCTATTGGCAGGCAGAATTGGAACATGAAATTTAATGATGCTACCTCTGCTGCTCAAGCAATGGCTGAGTTTGCAGAACATCCAAGCCTAGGTGCCAAAGCTGTTGTAGAACTTTCAAGGCAATATTGTGTTGATGATGGTGGTTCATGCCACTTAGTTTTCAAGGATGACAGGTTGGAACATGGGCAATCATTTCCTTGAGATGGTAATGGTAATTTTTCTGTTTGCAGGCAGAATTGGAACATGAAATTTATGGATGCTACCTCTGTTGCTCAAGTAGCGACTGAGTTTATAGAACATGCAAGCCTTGCTGCCAGAGCTGTTGTAGAACTTTCAAGGAAATATTGTGTTGATGATGGTGGTTCATGCCACTTAGTTTTCAAGAATGAAAGGTTGGAACATGGGCAATCATTTCCTGGAGATGGTAATGGTAATTTTTCTATTGGCAGGTAGAATTGGAACATGCAATTTAAGGATGCTACCTCTGCTGCTCAAGCAGCAGCTGAGTTTGCAAAACATCCAAGCCTAGCTGCCAGAGCTGTTATAGAACTTTCAAGGCAATATTTTGTTGATGATGGTGGTTCATGCCACTTAGGTTTAAAGGATGAAAGGTTGGAACATGGGAAATCATTTCCTGGAGATGGTAATGGTAATTTTTCTATTGGCAGGCAAAATTGGAACATGAAATTTAAGGATGCTACCTCTACTGCTCAAGTAGCGACTGAGTTTGTAGAACATGCAAGGCTAGCTTCCAGAGCTGTTGTAGAACAATCAAGCCAATATTGTGTTGATGATGGTGGTTCATGCCACTTGGTTTTCAAGGATGAAAGTTTGGAACATGGGCAATCATTTCCTGGAGATGGTAAATTTTCTATTGGCAGGCAGAATTGGAACATGAAATTTAATGATGCTACCTCTGCTGCTCAAGCAATGGCTGAGTTTGCAGAACATCCAAGCCTAGGTGCCAAAGCTGTTGTAGAACTTTCAAGGCAATATTGTGTTGATGATGGTGGTTCATGCCACTTAGGTTTCAAGGATAAAAGGTTGGAACATGGGCAATCATTTCCTGGAGATGGTAAATTTTCTATTGGCAGGCAGAATTAGAACATGAAATTTAAGGATGCTTCCTCTGTTACTCAAGCAGCGGCTGAGTTTGCAGAATATCCAAGCCTAGGTGCCAGAGCTGTTGTAGAACTTTCAAGGCAATATTGTGTTGATGATGGTGGTTCATGCCACTTAGGTTTCAAGGATGAAAGGTTGGAACATGGGCAATCATTTCCTGGAGATGGTAATGGTAATTTTTCTATTGGCAGGCAGAATTGGAACATGAAATTTAAGGATGCTATCTCTGCTGCTCAAGTAGCGACTGGGTTTGCAGAACATGCAAGGCTAGCTACCAGAGCTGTTGTAGAACAATCAAACCAATATTGTGTTGATGATGGTGGTTCATGCCACTTAGTTTTCAAGGATGACAGGTTGGAACATGGGCAATCATTTCCTGGAGATGGTAAATTTTCTATTGGCAGGCAGAATTGGAACATGAAATTTAATGATGCTACCTCTGCTGCTCAAGCAATGGCTGAGTTTGCAGAACATCCAAGCCTAGGTGCCAAAGCTGTTGTAGAACTTTCAAGGCAATATTGTGTTGATGATGGTGGTTCATGCCACTTAGTTTTCAAGGATGACAGGTTGGAACATGGGCAATCATTTCCTTGAGATGGTAATGGTAATTTTTCTGTTTGCAGGCAGAATTGGAACATGAAATTTATGGATGCTACCTCTGTTGCTCAAGTAGCGACTGAGTTTATAGAACATGCAAGCCTTGCTGCCAGAGCTGTTGTAGAACTTTCAAGGAAATATTGTGTTGATGATGGTGGTTCATGCCACTTAGTTTTCAAGGATGAAAGGTTGGAACATGGGCAATCATTTCCTGGAGATGGTAATGGTAATTTTTCTATTGGCAGGTAGAATTGGAACATGCAATTTAAGGATGCTACCTCTGCTGCTCAAGCAGCAGCTGAGTTTGCAAAACATCCAAGCCTAGCTGCCAGAGCTGTTATAGAACTTTCAAGGCAATATTTTGTTGATGATGGTGGTTCATGCCACTTAGGTTTAAAGGATGAAAGGTTGGAACATGGGAAATCATTTCCTGGAGATGGTAATGGTAATTTTTCTATTGGCAGGCAAAATTGGAACATGAAATTTAAGGATGCTACCTCTACTGCTCAAGTAGCGACTAAGTTTGTAGAACATGCAAGGCTAGCTACCAGAGCTGTTGTAGAACAATCAAGCCAATATTGTGTTGATGATGGTGGTTCATGCCACTTAGTTTTCAAGGATGAAAGTTTGGAACATGGGCAATCATTTCCTGGAGATGGTAAATTTTCTATTGGCAGGCAGAATTGGAACATGAAATTTAATGATGCTACCTCTGCTGCTCAAGCAATGGCTGAGTTTGCAGAACATCCAAGCCTAGGTGCCAAAGCTGTTGTAGAACTTTCAAGGCAATATTGTGTTGATGATGGTGGTTCATGCCACTTAGGTTTCAAGGATAAAAGGTTGGAACATGGGCAATCATTTCCTGGAGATGGTAAATTTTCTATTGGCAGGCAGAATTAGAACATGAAATTTAAGGATGCTTCCTCTGTTACTCAAGCAGCGGCTGAGTTTGCAGAATATCCAAGCCTAGGTGCCAGAGCTGTTGTAGAACTTTCAAGGCAATATTGTGTTGATGATGGTGGTTCATGCCACTTAGGTTTCAAGGATGAAAGGTTGGAACATGGGCAATCATTTCCTGGAGATGGTAATGGTAATTTTTCTATTGGCAGGCAGAATTGGAACATGAAATTTAAGGATGCTATCTCTGCTGCTCAAGTAGCGACTGGGTTTGCAGAACATGCAAGGCTAGCTACCAGAGCTGTTGTAGAACTTTCAAGGCAATATTGTGTTGATGATGGTGGTTCATGCCACTTAGTTTTCAAGGATGACAGGTTGGAACATGGGCAATCATTTCCTTGAGATGGTAATGGTAATTTTTCTGTTTGCAGGCAGAATTGGAACATGAAATTTATGGATGCTACCTCTGCTGCTCAAGTAGCGACTGAGTTTATAGAACATGCAAGCCTTGCTGCCAGAGCTGTTGTAGAACTTTCAAGGAAATATTGTGTTGATGATGGTGGTTCATGCCACTTAGTTTTCAAGGATGAAAGGTTGGAACATGGGCAATCATTTCCTGGAGATGGTAATGGTAATTTTTCTATTGGCAGGTAGAATTGGAACATGCAATTTAAGGATGCTACCTCTGCTGCTCAAGCAGCAGCTGAGTTTGCAAAACATCCAAGCCTAGCTGCCAGAGCTGTTATAGAACTTTCAAGGCAATATTTTGTTGATGATGGTGGTTCATGCCACTTAGGTTTAAAGGATGAAAGGTTGGAACATGGGAAATCATTTCCTGGAGATGGTAATGGTAATTTTTCTATTGGCAGGCAAAATTGGAACATGAAATTTAAGGATGCTACCTCTACTGCACAAGTAGCGACTGAGTTTGTAGAACATGCAAGGCTAGCTACCAGAGCTGTTGTAGAACAATCAAGCCAATATTGTGTTGATGATGGTGGTTCATGCCACTTAGTTTTCAAGGATGAAAGTTTGGAACATGGGCAATCATTTCCTGGAGATGGTAAATTTTCTATTGGCAGGCAGAATTGGAACATGAAATTTAATGATGCTACCTCTGCTGCTCAAGCAATGGCTGAGTTTGCAGAACATCCAAGCCTAGGTGCCAAAGCTGTTGTAGAACTTTCAAGGCAATATTGTGTTGATGATGGTGGTTAATGCCACTTAGGTTTCAAGGATAAAAGGTTGGAACATGGGCAATCATTTCCTGGAGATGGTAAATTTTCTATTGGCAGGCAGAATTAGAACATGAAATTTAAGGATGCTTCCTCTGTTACTCAAGCAGCGGCTGAGTTTGCAGAATATCCAAGCCTAGGTGCCAGAGCTGTTGTAGAACTTTCAAGGCAATATTGTGTTGATGATGGTGGTTCATGCCACTTAGGTTTCAAGGATGAAAGGTTGGAACATGGGCAATCATTTCCTGGAGATGGTAATGGTAATTTTTCTATTGGCAGGCAGAATTGGAACATGAAATTTAAGGATGCTATCTCAGCTGCTCAAGTAGCGACTGGGTTTGCAGAACATGCAAGGCTAGCTACCAGAGCTGTTGTAGAACTTTCAAGGCAATATTGTGTTGATGATGGTGGTTCATGCCACTTAGTTTTCAAGGATGACAGGTTGGAACATGGGCAATCATTTCCTTGAGATGGTAATGGTAATTTTTCTGTTTGCAGGCAGAATTGGAACATGAAATTTATGGATGCTACCTCTGCTGCTCAAGTAGCGACTGAGTTTATAGAACATGCAAGCCTTGCTGCCAGAGCTGTTGTAGAACTTTCAAGGAAATATTGTGTTGATGATGGTGGTTCATGCCACTTAGTTTTCAAGGATGAAAGGTTGGAACATGGGCAATCATTTCCTGGAGATGGTAATGGTAATTTTTCTATTGGCAGGTAGAATTGGAACATGCAATTTAAGGATGCTACCTCTGCTGCTCAAGCAGCAGCTGAGTTTGCAAAACATCCAAGCCTAGCTGCCAGAGCTGTTATAGAACTTTCAAGGCAATATTTTGTTGATGATGGTGGTTCATGCCACTTAGGTTTCAAGGATGAAAGGTTGGAACATGGGAAATCATTTCCTGGAGATGGTAATGGTAATTTTTCTATTGGCAGGCAAAATTGGAACATGAAATTTATGGATGCTACCTCTGCTGCTCAAGCAGCAGCTGAGTTTGCAAAACATCCAAGCCTAGCTGCCAGAGCTGTTATAGAACTTTCAAGGCAATATTTTGTTGATGATGGTGGTTCATGCCACTTAGGTTTCAAGGATGAAAGGTTGGAACATGGGAAATCATTTCCTGGAGATGGTAATGGTAATTTTTCTATTGGCAGGCAAAATTGGAACATGAAATTTAAGGATGCTACCTCTACTGCTCAAGTAGCGACTGAGTTTGTAGAACATGCAAGGCTAGCTACCAGAGCTGTTGTAGAACAATCAAGCCAATATTGTGTTGATGATGGTGGTTCATGCCACTTAGTTTTCAAGGATGAAAGTTTGGAACATGGGCAATCATTTCCTGGAGATGGTAAATTTTCTATTGGCAGGCAGAATTGGAACATGAAATTTAATGATGCTACCTCTGCTGCTCAAGCAATGGCTGAGTTTGCAGAACATCCAAGCCTAGGTGCCAAAGCTGTTGTAGAACTTTCAAGGCAGTATTGTGTTGATGATGGTGGTTCATGCCACTTAGGTTTCAAGGATAAAAGGTTGGAACATGGGCAATCATTTCCTGGAGATGGTAAATTTTCTATTGGCAGGCAGAATTAGAACATGAAATTTAAGGATGCTTCCTCTGTTACTCAAGCAGCGGCTGAGTTTGCAGAATATCCAAGCCTAGGTGCCAGAGCTGTTGTAGAACTTTCAAGGCAATATTGTGTTGATGATGGTGGTTCATGCCACTTAGGTTTCAAGGATGAAAGGTTGGAACATGGGCAATCATTTCCTGGAGATGGTAATGGTAATTTTTCTATTGGCAGGCAGAATTGGAACATGAAATTTAAGGATGCTATCTCTGCTGCTCAAGTAGCGACTGGGTTTGCAGAACATGCAAGGCTAGCTACCAGAGCTGTTGTAGAACTTTCAAGGCAATATTGTGTTGATGATGGTGGTTCATGCCACTTAGTTTTCAAGGATGACAGGTTGGAACATGGGCAATCATTTCCTTGAGATGGTAATGGTAATTTTTCTGTTTGCAGGCAGAATTGGAACATGAAATTTATGGATGCTACCTCTGCTGCTCAAGTAGCGACTGAGTTTATAGAACATGCAAGCCTTGCTGCCAGAGCTGTTGTAGAACTTTCAAGGAAATATTGTATTGATGATGGTGGTTCATGCCACTTAGTTTTCAAGGATGAAAGGTTGGAACATGGGCAATCATTTCCTGGAGATGGTAATGGTAATTTTTCTATTGGCAGGTAGAATTGGAACATGCAATTTAAGGATGCTACCTCTGCTGCTCAAGCAGCAGCTGAGTTTGCAAAACATCCAAGCCTAGCTGCCAGAGCTGTTATAGAACTTTCAAGGCAATATTTTGTTGATGATGGTGGTTCATGCCACTTAGGTTTCAAGGATGAAAGGTTGGAACATGGGAAATCATTTCCTGGAGATGGTAATGGTAATTTTTCTATTGGCAGGCAAAATTGGAACATGAAATTTAAGGATGCTACCTCTACTGCTCAAGTAGCGACTGAGTTTGTAGAACATGCAAGGCTAGCTACCAGAGCTGTTGTAGAACAATCAAGCCAATATTGTGTTGATGATGGTGGTTCATGCCACTTAGTTTTCAAGGATGAAAGTTTGGAACATGGGCAATCATTTCCTGGAGATGGTAAATTTTCTATTGGCAGGCAGAATTGGAACATGAAATTTAATGATGCTACCTCTGCTGCTCAAGCAATGGCTGAGTTTGCAGAACATCCAAGCCTAGGTGCCAAAGCTGTTGTAGAACTTTCAAGGCAATATTGTGTTGATGATGGTGGTTCATGCCACTTAGTTTTCAAGGATGAAAGGTTGGAACAAGGGCAATCATTTCCTTGAGATGATAATGGTAATTTTTCTGTTGGCAGGCATAATTGGAACATGAAATTTAAGGATGCTACCTCTGCTGCTCAAGCAGCGGCTGAGTTTGCAGAACATGCAAGCCTAGCTGCCAGAGCTGTTGTAGAACTTTCAAGGCATTATTGTGTTGATGATGGTGGTTCATGCCACTTAGGTTTCAAGGATAAAAGGTTGGAACATGGGCAATCATTTCCTGGAGATGGTAAATTTTCTATTGGCAGGCAGAATTAGAACATGAAATTTAAGGATGCTATCTCTCCTGCTCAAGTAGCGACTGAGTTTGAAGAACATGCAAGGCTAGCTACCAGAGCTGTTGTAGAACAATCAAGGAAATATTATGTTGATGATGGTGGTTCATGCCACTTAGGTTTTAAGGATGAAAGGTTGGAACATGGGCAATCATTTCCTGGAGATGGTAAATTTTCTATTGGCAGGCAGAATTGGAACATGAAATTTAAGGATGCTACGTCTGCTGCTCAAGTAGCGACTGAGTTTGCAGAACATGCAAGGTAAGTTACCAGAGCTGTTGTAGAACTTTCAAGGCAATATTGTGTTGATGATGGTGGTTCATGCCACTTAGTTTTCAAGGATGAAAGGTTGGAACATGGGAAATCATTTCCTTGAGATGGTAATGGTAATGTTTCTATTGGCAGGTAGAATTGGAACATTAAATTTAAGGATGCTACCTCTGCTGCTCAAGTAGCGACTGAGTTTGCAGAACATGCAAGCCTAGCTGCCAGAGCTATTGTAGAACTTTCAAGGCAATATTGTGTTGATGATGGTGGTTCATGCCACTTAGTTTTCAAGGATGAAAGGTTGGAACATAGGCAATCATTTCCTGGAGATGGTAATGGTAATTTTTCTGTCGGCAGGTAGAATTGGAACATGCAATTTAAGTATGCTACCTCTGCTACTCAAGCAGCGGCTGAGTTTGCAGAACATGCAAGCCTAGCTGCCAGAGCTGTTGTAGAACTTTCAAGGCAATATTATGTTGATGATAGTGGTTCATGCCACTTAGGTTTCAAGGATAAAAGGTTGGAACATGGGCAATCATTTCCTGGAGATGATAAATTTTCTATTGGCAGGCATAATTGGAACATGAAATTTAAGGATGCTACCTCTGCTACTCAAGCAGCGGCTGAGTTTGTAGAACATCTAAGCCTAGGTGCCAGAGCTGTTGTAGAACTTTCAAGGCAATATTGTGTTGATGATGGTGGTTCATGCCACTTAGGTTTCAAGGATGAAAGGTTGGAACATGGGCAATCATTTTCTTGTGATGATAATGGTAATTTTTCTGTTGGCAGGCATAATTGGAACATGAAATTTAAGGATGCTACCTCTGCTGCTCAAGCAGCGGCTGAGTTTGCAGAACATGCAAGCCTAGCTGCCAGAGCTGTTATAGAACTTTCAAGGCATTATTGTGTTGATGATGGTGGTTCATGCCACTTAGGTTTCAAGGATAAAAGGTTGGAACATGGGCAATCATTTCCTGGAGATGGTAAATTTTCTATTGGCAGGCAGAATTAGAACATGAAATTTAAGGATGCTATCTCTCCTGCTCAAGTAGCGACTGAGTTTGAAGAACATGCAAGGCTAGCTACCAGAGCTGTTGTAGAACAATCAAGGAAATATTATGTTGATGATGGTGGTTCATGCCACTTAGGTTTTAAGGATGAAAGGTTGGAACATGGGCAATCATTTCCTGGAGATGGTAAATTTTCTATTGGCAGGCAGAATTGGAACATGAAATTTAAGGATGCTACGTCTGCTGCTCAAGTAGCGACTGAGTTTGCAGAACATGCAAGGTAAGTTACCAGAGCTGTTGTAGAACTTTCAAGGCAATATTGTGTTGATGATGGTGGTTCATGCCACTTAGTTTTCAAGGATGAAAGGTTGGAACATGGGAAATCATTTCCTTGAGATGGTAATGGTAATGTTTCTGTTGGCAGGCAGAATTGGAACATTAAATTTAAGGATGCTACCTCTGCTGCTCAAGTAGCGACTGAGTTTGCAGAACATGCAAGCCTAGCTGCCAGAGCTGTTGTAGAACTTTCAAGGCAATATTGTGTTGATGATGGTGGTTCATGCCACTTAGTTTTCAAGGATGAAAGGTTGGAACATAGGCAATCATTTCCTGGAGATGGTAATGGTAATTTTTCTGTCGGCAGGTAGAATTGGAACATGCAATTTAAGTATGCTACCTCTGCTACTCAAGCAGCGGCTGAGTTTGCAGAACATGCAAGCCTAGCTGCCAGAGCTGTTGTAGAACTTTCAAGGCAATATTATGTTGATGATAGTGGTTCATGCCACTTAGGTTTCAAGGATAAAAGGTTGGAACATGGGCAATCATTTCCTGGAGATGATAAATTTTCTATTGGCAGGCATAATTGGAACATGAAATTTAAGGATGCTACCTCTGCTACTCAAGCAGCGGCTGAGTTTGTAGAACATCTAAGCCTAGGTGCCAGAGCTGTTGTAGAACTTTCAAGGCAATATTGTGTTGATGATGGTGGTTCATGCCACTTAGGTTTCAAGGATGAAAGGTTGGAACATGGGAAATCATTTCCTGGAGATGGTAATGGTAATTTTTCTATTGGCAGGCAAAATTGGAACATGAAATTTAAGGATGCTACCTCTACTGCTCAAGTAGCGACTGAGTTTGTAGAACATGCAAGGCTAGCTACCAGAGCTGTTGTAGAACAATCAAGCCAACATTGTGTTGATGATGGTGGTTCATGCCACTTAGTTTTCAAGGATGAAAGGTTGGAACAAGGGCAATCATTTCCTTGAGATGATAATGGTAATTTTTCTGTTGGCAGGCATAATTGGAACATGAAATTTAAGGATGCTACCTCTGCTGCTCAAGCAGCGGCTGAGTTTGCAGAACATGCAAGCCTAGCTGCCAGAGCTGTTGTAGAACTTTCAAGGCATTATTGTGTTGATGATGGTGGTTCATGCCACTTAGGTTTCAAGGATAAAAGGTTGGAACATGGGCAATCATTTCCTGGAGATGGTAAATTTTCTATTGGCAGGCAGAATTAGAACATGAAATTTAAGGATGCTATCTCTCCTGCTCAAGTAGCGACTGAGTTTGAAGAACATGCAAGGCTAGCTACCAGAGCTGTTGTAGAACAATCAAGGAAATATTATGTTGATGATGGTGGTTCATGCCACTTAGGTTTTAAGGATGAAAGGTTGGAACATGGGCAATCATTTCCTGGAGATGGTAAATTTTCTATTGGCAGGCAGAATTGGAACATGAAATTTAAGGATGCTACGTCTGCTGCTCAAGTAGCGACTGAGTTTGCAGAACATGCAAGGTAAGTTACCAGAGCTGTTGTAGAACTTTCAAGGCAATATTGTGTTGATGATGGTGGTTCATGCCACTTAGTTTTCAAGGATGAAAGGTTGGAACATGGGAAATCATTTCCTTGAGATGGTAATGGTAATGTTTCATTTGGCAGGTAGAATTGGAACATTAAATTTAAGGATGCTACCTATGCTGCTCAAGTAGCGACTGAGTTTGCAGAACATGCAAGCCTAGCTGCCAGAGCTGTTGTAGAACTTTCAAGGCAATATTGTGTTGATGATGGTGGTTCATGCCACTTAGTTTTCAAGGATGAAAGGTTGGAACATAGGCAATCATTTCCTGGAGATGGTAATGGTAATTTTTCTGTCGGCAGGTAGAATTGGAACATGCAATTTAAGTATGCTACCTCTGCTACTCAAGCAGCGGCTGAGTTTGCAGAACATGCAAGCCTAGCTGCCAGAGCTGTTGTAGAACTTTCAAGGCAATATTATGTTGATGATAGTGGTTCATGCCACTTAGGTTTCAAGGATAAAAGGTTGGAACATGGGCAATCATTTCCTGGAGATGATAAATTTTCTATTGGCAGGCATAATTGGAACATGAAATTTAAGGATGCTACCTCTGCTACTCAAGCAGCGGCTGAGTTTGTAGAACATCTAAGCCTAGGTGCCAGAGCTGTTGTAGAACTTTCAAGGCAATATTGTGTTGATGATGGTGGTTCATGCCACTTAGGTTTCAAGGATGAAAGGTTAGAACATGGGCAATCATTTCCTTGTGATGATAATGGTAATTTTTCTGTTGGCAGGCATAATTGGAACATGAAATTTAAGGATGCTACCTCTGCTGCTCAAGCAGCGGCTGAGTTTGCAGAACATGCAAGCCTAGCTGCCAGAGCTGTTGTAGAACTTTCAAGGCATTATTGTGTTGATGATGGTGGTTCATGCCACTTAGGTTTCAAGGATAAAAGGTTGGAACATGGGCAATCATTTCCTGGAGATGGTAAATTTTCTATTGGCAGGCAGAATTAGAACATGAAATTTAAGGATGCTATCTCTCCTGCTCAAGTAGCGACTGAGTTTGAAGAACATGCAAGGCTAGCTACCAGAGCTGTTGTAGAACAATCAAGGAAATATTATGTTGATGATGGTGGTTCATGCCACTTAGGTTTTAAGGATGAAAGGTTGGAACATGGGCAATCATTTCCTGGAGATGGTAAATTTTCTATTGGCAGGCAGAATTGGAACATGAAATTTAAGGATGCTACGTCTGCTGCTCAAGTAGCGACTGAGTTTGCAGAACATGCAAGGTAAGTTACCAGAGCTGTTGTAGAACTTTCAAGGCAATATTGTGTTGATGATGGTGGTTCATGCCACTTAGTTTTCAAGGATGAAAGGTTGGAACATGGGAAATCATTTCCTTGAGATGGTAATGGTAATGTTTCTGTTGGCAGGCAGAATTGGAACATTAAATTTAAGGATGCTACCTCTGCTGCTCAAGCAGCGACTGAGTTTGCAGAACATGCAAGCCTAGCTGCCAGAGCTGTTGTAGAACTTTCAAGGCAATATTGTGTTGATGATGGTGGTTCATGCCACTTAGTTTTCAAGGATGAAAGGTTGGAACATAGGCAATCATTTCCTGGAGATGGTAATGGTAATTTTTCTGTCGGCAGGTAGAATTGGAACATGCAATTTAAGTATGCTACCTCTGCTACTCAAGCAGCGGCTGAGTTTGCAGAACATGCAAGCCTAGCTGCCAGAGCTGTTGTAGAACTTTCAAGGCAATATTATGTTGATGATAGTGGTTCATGCCACTTAGGTTTCAAGGATAAAAGGTTGGAACATGGGCAATCATTTCCTGGAGATGATAAATTTTCTATTGGCAGGCATAATTGGAACATGAAATTTAAGGATGCTACCTCTGCTACTCAAGCAGCGGCTGAGTTTGTAGAACATCTAAGCCTAGGTGCCAGAGCTGTTGTAGAACTTTCAAGGCAATATTGTGTTGATGATGGTGGTTCATGCCACTTAGGTTTCAAGGATGAAAGGTTGGAACATGGGAAATCATTTCCTGGAGATGGTAATGGTAATTTTTCTATTGGCAGGCAAAATTGGAACATGAAATTTAAGGATGCTACCTCTACTGCTCAAGTAGCGACTGAGTTTGTAGAACATGCAAGGCTAGCTACCAGAGCTGTTGTAGAACAATCAAGCCAACATTGTGTTGATGATGGTGGATCATGCCACTTAGTTTTCAAGGATGAAAGTTTGGAACATGGGCAATCATTTCCTGGAGATGGTAAATTTTCTATTGGCAGGCAGAATTGGAACATGAAATTTAATGATGCTACCTCTGCTGCTCAAGCAATGGCTGAGTTTGCAGAACATCCAAGCCTAGGTGCCAAAGCTGTTGTAGAACTTTCAAGGCAATATTGTGTTGATGATGGTGGTTCATGCCACTTAGTTTTCAAGGATGAAAGGTTGGAACAAGGGCAATCATTTCCTTGAGATGATAATGGTAATTTTTCTGTTGGCAGGCATAATTGGAACATGAAATTTAAGGATGCTACCTCTGCTGCTCAAGCAGCGGCTGAGTTTGCAGAACCTGCAAGCCTAGCTGCCAGAGCTGTTGTAGAACTTTCAAGGCATTATTGTGTTGATGATGGTGGTTCATGCCACTTAGGTTTCAAGGATAAAAGGTTGGAACATGGGCAATCATTTCCTGGAGATGGTAAATTTTCTATTGGCAGGCAGAATTAGAACATGAAATTTAAGGATGCTATCTCTCCTGCTCAAGTAGCGACTGAGTTTGAAGAACATGCAAGGCTAGCTACCAGAGCTGTTGTAGAACAATCAAGGAAATATTATGTTGATGATGGTGGTTCATGCCACTTAGGTTTTAAGGATGAAAGGTTGGAACATGGGCAATCATTTCCTGGAGATGGTAAATTTTCTATTGGCAGGCAGAATTGGAACATGAAATTTAAGGATGCTACGTCTGCTGCTCAAGTAGCGACTGAGTTTGCAGAACATGCAAGGTAAGTTACCAGAGCTGTTGTAGAACTTTCAAGGCAATATTGTGTTGATGATGGTGGTTCATGCCACTTAGTTTTCAAGGATGAAAGGTTGGAACATGGGAAATCATTTCCTTGAGATGGTAATGGTAATGTTTCTGTTGGCAGGCAGAATTGGAACATTAAATTTAAGGATGCTACCTCTGCTGCTCAAGTAGCGACTGAGTTTGCAGAACATGCAAGCCTAGCTGCCAGAGCTGTTGTAGAACTTTCAAGGCAATATTGTGTTGATGATGGTGGTTCATGCCACTTAGTTTTCAAGGATGAAAGGTTGGAACATAGGCAATCATTTCCTGGAGATGGTAATGGTAATTTTTCTGTCGGCAGGTAGAATTGGAACATGCAATTTAAGTATGCTACCTCTGCTACTCAAGCAGCGGCTGAGTTTGCAGAACATGCAAGCCTAGCTGCCAGAGCTGTTGTAGAACTTTCAAGGCAATATTATGTTGATGATAGTGGTTCATGCCACTTAGGTTTCAAGGATAAAAGGTTGGAACATGGGCAATCATTTCCTGGAGATGATAAATTTTCTATTGGCAGGCATAATTGGAACATGAAATTTAAGGATGCTACCTCTGCTACTCAAGCAGCGGCTGAGTTTGTAGAACATCTAAGCCTAGGTGCCAGAGCTGTTGTAGAACTTTCAAGGCAATATTGTGTTGATGATGGTGGTTCATGCCACTTAGGTTTCAAGGATGAAAGGTTGGAACATGGGAAATCATTTCCTGGAGATGGTAATGGTAATTTTTCTATTGGCAGGCAAAATTGGAACATGAAATTTAAGGATGCTACCTCTACTGCTCAAGTAGCGACTGAGTTTGTAGAACATGCAAGGCTAGCTAGCAGAGCTGTTGTAGAACAATCAAGCCAATATTGTGTTGATGATGGTGGTTCATGCCACTTAGTTTTCAAGGATGAAAGTTTGGAACATGGGCAATCATTTCCTGGAGATGGTAAATTTTCTATTGGCAGGCAGAATTGGAACATGAAATTTAATGATGCTACCTCTGCTGCTCAAGCAATGGCTGAGTTTGCAGAACATCCAAGCCTAGGTGCCAAAGCTGTTGTAGAACTTTCAAGGCAATATTGTGTTGATGATGGTGGTTCATGCCACTTAGTTTTCAAGGATGAAAGGTTGGAACAAGGGCAATCATTTCCTTGAGATAATAATGGTAATTTTTCTGTTGGCAGGCATAATTGGAACATGAAATTTAAGGATGCTACCTCTGCTGCTCAAGCAGCGGCTGAGTTTGCAGAACATGCAAGCCTAGCTGCCAGAGCTGTTGTAGAACTTTCAAGGCATTATTGTGTTGATGATGGTGGTTCATGCCACTTAGGTTTCAAGGATAAAAGGTTGGAACATGGGCAATCATTTCCTGGAGATGGTAAATTTTCTATTGGCAGGCAGAATTAGAACATGAAATTTAAGGATGCTATCTCTCCTGCTCAAGTAGCGACTGAGTTTGAAGAACATGCAAGGCTAGCTACCAGAGCTGTTGTAGAACAATCAAGGAAATATTATGTTGATGATGGTGGTTCATGCCACTTAGGTTTTAAGGTTGAAAGGTTGGAACATGGGCAATCATTTCCTGGAGATGGTAAATTTTCTATTGGCAGGCAGAATTGGAACATGAAATTTAAGGATGCTACGTCTGCTGCTCAAGTAGCGACTGAGTTTGCAGAACATGCAAGGTAAGTTACCAGAGCTGTTGTAGAACTTTCAAGGCAATATTGTGTTGATGATGGTGGTTCATGCCACTTAGTTTTCAAGGATGAAAGGTTGGAACATGGGAAATCATTTCCTTGAGATGGTAATGGTAATGTTTCTGTTGGCAGGCAGAATTGGAACATTAAATTTAAGGATTCTACCTCTGCTGCTCAAGTAGCGACTGAGTTTGCAGAACATGCAAGCCTAGCTGCCAGAGCTGTTGTAGAACTTTCAAGGCAATATTGTGTTGATGATGGTGGTTCATGCCACTTAGTTTTCAAGGATGAAAGGTTGGAACATAGGCAATCATTTCCTGGAGATGGTAATGGTAATTTTTCTGTCGGCAGGTAGAATTGGAACATGCAATTTAAGTATGCTACCTCTGCTACTCAAGCAGCGGTTGAGTTTGCAGAACATGCAAGCCTAGCTGCCAGAGCTCTTGTAGAACTTTCAAGGCAATATTATGTTGATGATAGTGGTTCATGCCACTTAGGTTTCAAGGATAAAAGGTTGGAACATGGGCAATCATTTCCTAGAGATGATAAATTTTCTATTGGCAGGCATAATTGGAACATGAAATTTAAGGATGCTACCTCTGCTACTCAAGCAGCGGCTGAGTTTGTAGAACATCTAAGCCTAGGTGCCAGAGCTGTTGTAGAACTTTCAAGGCAATATTGTGTTGATGATGGTGGTTCATGCCACTTAGGTTTCAAGGATGAAAGGTTGGAACATGGGCAATCATTTCCTGGAGATGATAAATTTTCTATTGGCAGGCATAATTGGAACATGAAATTTAAGGATGCTACCTCTACTACTCAAGCAGCGGCTGAGTTTGTAGAACATCTAAGCCTAGGTGCCAGAGCTGTTGTAGAACTTTCAAGGCAATATTGTGTTGATGATGGTGGTTCATGCCACTTAGGTTTCAAGGATGAAAGGTTGGAACATGGGCAATCATTTCCTAGAGATGGTAATGTTAATTTTTCTATTGGCAGGCAGAATTGGAACATGAAATTTAAGGATGCTACCTCTACTGCTCAAGTAGGAACTGAGTTTGCAGAATACGCAAGGCTAGCTACGAGAGCTGTTGTAGAACTTTCAAGGCAATATTGTGTTGATGATTGTGGTTCATGCCACTTAGTTTTCAAGGATGAAAAGTTGGAACATGGGCAATCATTTCCTTGAGATGGTAATGGTAATTTTTCTGTTGGCAGGCAGAATTGGAACATGAAATTTAAGGATGCTACCTCTGCTGCTCAAGTAGCGACTGAGTTTGCAGAACATGCAAGCCTAGCTGCCAGAGCTGTTGGAGAACTTTCAAGGCAATATTATGTTGATGATGGTGGTTCATGCCACTTAGTTTTCAAGGATGAAAGGTTGGAACATGGGCAATCATTTCCTGGAGATGGTAATGGTAATTTTTCTGTTGGCAGGTGGAAT